>NC_058522.1:195579467-195846967 GCF_904849725.1 Hordeum vulgare subsp. vulgare
CCCCCTTCTCCTTCTTCTCCTCCTCCTCTCCTCCTCCTTATTCTCCTCCTCCTTCTCCTTCTCATCTTCTTCTCTTCTTCTTCTTCTTCTTCCTTCTTTTCATTTTCCCTATTTCTTCTCCTTTTCTCCTCTTCTTGGAGCTAAATTATCTAATTATGTCTTTTTGGATCTAAATGGGCTACTTATGTCATTGTAGAGGAAAACAAGCTAAGTATATAATATTCATGAGCTAACCAAGGTTCTTATGCCATTTTGAGCTTATTATGTCATTTTGGAGCTAAATGGGCTAATTATGTCATTGTTGGGGAAAAAAGGTAAGGAGAATATGAAAGAGGAGAAGAAAGAGGGGGACAAGAAGAAGAAGAAATCAAGAAGAAGGAGAAAAAGAAGGAGAAGGTCTTCTCCTCCTTCTCCTTCTTCTCCTCCTCCTCTCCTCCTCCTTCTTCTCCTCCTCCTTCTCCTTCTCTCCTTCTTCTCTTATTATTCGTCTTCCTTCTTTTCATTTTCCCTATTTCTTCTCCTCTTCTCCTATTCTTGGAGCTAAATTTTCTAATTATGTCTTTTTCGAGCTAAATGGGATAATTATGTCATTTTGGAGCTAAATGGGCAAATTATGTCATTGTTGGGGAAAATAAGGTAAGGATAATATGAAAGAGGAGAAGAAAGAGGGGGAGAAGAAGAAGAAGAAGAAATCAAGAAGAAGGAGAAGAAGAAGGATAAGGAGAAGGAGGAGAATAAGGAAAAGGTCTCCTCCTCCTTCTCCTTCTTCTCCTCCTCCTCTCCTCCTCCTTCTTCTCCTCCTCCTCCTTCTCCTTCTCTTCTTCTTCTCTTCTTCTTCTTCCTTCTTTTCATTTTTCCTATTTTTTCTCCTCTTCTCCTATTCTTGGAGCTAATTTTTCTAGTTATGTATTTTTGGAGCTAAATGGGCTAATTATGTCATTTTGGAGCTAAATTGGTCATTTTGAGCTTATTATTTCATTTTTAGCTAAATTGGTCATTTTAATGAGCTAACCAAGGTTCTTATGATGTTTTCACCTAACTAAGCTAATTATGTCATTTTGTAGGATAATTAGGCAATTTAGTATTTCTTGGATGAGTCTAAGCTACGTAGAAGAAGAGAAAGAGAAGAAGTAAGAAGAGAAGAAGACGTAAAAGAAGAAGAAGGAGGAGGAGGAGGAGGAGAAGGAGAAGGAAGAGGAGAAGAAGAAGAAAAGAAGAAGGAGAAGGAGGAGGAAGGAGGAAGAAGAAGGAGAAGGAGGAGCTCCTTCTCCTTCTTCTCCTCCTTCTTGTTCTTCTTATCCTTCTTCTCTTCTTCTTCTTCTCTTCTTCTTCTTCTTCCTTGCTTTCATTTTTCCTCTTTCTTCTCCTCTTGTCCCCTTCTTCGGGCTAAATTAGCTAAGAATGCCTTTTTGAAGCTAATTATGTCATTTCGAGGATAATTAGCTAAATTAGCTAATCTCTTCTTCTTCCAGCTCTTCCTGTTCGGGCTCATAGGGTTAAGACGGATTCAATGTCGCTATCTACTTCAATGTTCTCGGGTGAAGTAGAGCGGTTCTTGAAACGTTTCTTGGACATACGTGTTTCTTGGAAGAATTCTCCTTCATATGTGTCTGGGATAATGTGAGGTTTGTAGTCCTCTTCATTGAGGATAGGTGGTCTAAAATGTGGTGGCACTTCATAAACGACATCCCAACCTTTGAGATTTGGATCAGTTTGGTAGGCCCACGGTAGATAGAAAACTTGTGTCGCCTGTTCAGCTGTAATATAGACATCGGGAACATCAAAGTGGGTGTTTTGGTTGATTTCGACTAGTCCTATATGTTCATGAGTCCTTCTAGTCTCCCTCGGATCAAACCAATAACATTTGAAGACTACGATGGTCGGTGGGTTTTCACCATAGAATAGAAGTTCATGAATTGCTTCAACTCTTCCATAATACTCGGTGTCTCCTTCGCCGATAGCAGAGACAGAACAATTTTAGTCTTTAAGTCGGGCATAGATAGCTCTTTGCCAAAGGTACGAAAGTGATACCCATTGATGTTGTATTTGTCAAATGAACGGACGTTATAGTCAAAACCATTAACGACTTGTCTCAACTCGGCGTCCATAGAGTCTGCATCAGCCTACAAGTTTAATACGAAAGAATGGATGCATTAGCCGCAAATTAGACCAAGAAATAAAATGGGCCCTTAATGGTAATTAATTACCCTTTGTTTGAACCAAGAGATGAGACCAGGATAGATGCCTCCATGCTTTGCGAGAAGCTCATACTCTTCGACGGAATCCTTTTCGAATACCGCTCCATCCGAGAATTCGGCGACGTATCGAATATATCAAATATCCGGGAATAAGAGTAGTTCAAAGCAATTAGAAGTTGCGGAACAATAATTTACCGAGAACTTACTCGATTTATGGCCGCACTTTTGTTAGGTTGGTGAAGATATACAATGAAATGGTCCAACATTCTTTGACATCCAATGATTTCCCTTTCGAAGCACGAGATGGTGCGAGCTTACCTTTGAATAGGCTGAGCTTGGATCAAACTTTTTTTGGATCGCCATCATTGTACCGAGGCTTCGGGTTATGCAAATGATGATTTTTTGCTTCGTAGTGTGCTGTCACAAAGTTTGCCGCCTCCTCAGTAATGAATGCCTCGGCCATCGATGCTTCAATTCTATGTTTATTTTTACACTTAGCTCGAAGCGTCTTCTGCATCCTCTTAGCTGAGTAGCACCATCGATTTTGAATGGGCCCCCCATTCTTGCCTCGGTCGGGAGATGCAAAATCAAATGTTGCATTGGATTAAAGAAGCCCGGTGGAAAGATCTTTTCTAATTTGCAGATCAACTCCGGCGCCAACTCTTCCATTTCATCTAGCACGCCAGGCGATAGTTCTTTCGCACAAAGAGAACGGAAGAAATAGCTCAGCTCTGCCAGTACTAGCCATTCATCCTCAAGGATAAAGCCACGCAACATCACCGACATTACCCGCTCACTCCATATGTGCCAATCAGGACTCTTGAGACCAAATATTTTCAATTTCTCAAGACTCGCTCCCCTCTTTAGATTCGCAGCATACCCATCGGGGAACATCAACCGCATTTTCACCCACAATAGCATTTCCCTCATAGCTGGCCTTTCAAGATTGAACCATGGGTTTGGCTTCACTATGCTTTGCTTTACTTTCCGTTGTCGCAAGTTTTGCAACGGTCTATCACATAGAGCCTCCAGGTCCATTCTAGCCTTAGGATTATCTTTTGACTTCCCATCTATGCCGAACAATGTACCAAAAATGGCCTCCGCAATATTCTTTTCAGTGTGCATCACGTCAATGTTGTGTGGGCAAAGGAGGTATTTGAAGTAAGGCAGATCCCATAAGCATGACTTGTGAGTCCAGGCGTGTTCCGTATTATACCCTTTGAACTATCCTGGACGCAAAGGATCAGGCTCGAGAGCGTTTAACTGATCAAGGGTTTGTTGGCCTGTCAACGTAGCTGGTGTAGTGTTTTTCAAAACTCCACCTTTGATCAAATTCTTCTTGTCATTTCTGAACTTATAGTCAGGATCCAGGAATTGTCTATGCATGTCAAAGCAAGAATACTTGCGACTAGCCTAAAGCCAACGGAACTGAAGAGCTGCCTTGCATATGGTGCACGGGAACCTTCCATGCACACACCAGCCATCGAATAGCGCAAACGCCGGATAATCATGCGTCGAGTACATGTACCACACATGCATTTTGAAAAAAAAATTGGTAGCCGCGTCGTAGGTCTTGATCCCATTATCCCACGCTTCTTGCAACTCATCCTTAAGCGGGTTCATGTACACATTCATATTCTTCCCTGGATAGTTCGGCCCTGGAATTATCAACGTCAGGAAAATGTTCTTTCTTTTCATAATCTCTCCGGGTGGCAAATTTAGTGGAATGACAAATACAGGCCAACAACTGTATTGTGTTGCCGTTACACCATACACATTGAACCCATCCGTGCTGATGGCAACTCTAGGTTGCCTTGGATCTTCTGATTTATCCTTATGTAATGCATCGAAGTGCCTCCACGCAAAACCATCTGAAGTGTGTAGCAGCATCTTGTTCCCATACGCATCTAGTTCGGTTCTTTTGCCCAATTTGTGCCATGTCATCTGTCTGGCCGTCTCTTCGACCATGAAAAGACGTTGAATTCTTGGTAGGATTGGCAGATACCGAAGAACACTAATGGGGATTTTGGTCTGATTCTTCTCACCCATACTGTTGTCTACCACAATATACCTAGAAGAATTGCAAATGGGGCAATAGTTCAAGGCCGCATACTCAACCCGAAATAAGGCACATCCATTCTCACAAGCATGTATCTTCTCATAGGGCATCTTAAGTACACGGAGGATTTTCTCTGATTGGTACAGGTTTGCAGGCAGTACATGGCCTTTGGGTAGAAGGCGTACAAATATCATCATCATCGCATCGTAGCATTCTCTACCTAGGTTGAATTGAGCCTTCAGAGCCATTACTTGCGCGATAGCATCCAGCTGACAAAGCTTAGTCTGCTCGTGGAGAGGACGTTTTGAAGACTCCAACATTTCATAGAAGGCCTTTGCAGATTCCTCCATCTCATCATCCGAATCCCGAGCATCATCAAAGTCTTGCACCATGTCTTCAATCCCGGTACCATGCTCGTTGGTGCGACGACGAATTACCTCAGCTCGGGCACGTTGGTCAGACTCACCATGAAAAGTCCACACCGTATAATTAGGCGTAAAACCCCAGTTCTGCAGGTGTTTACCCATTTCAAACTCTGTCTGCTTTTTCCAGTCGTCGCAGTCGGGACAGGGGCGCCATGTTTTTTGCTGGCCATTTGCAAATGCGGCTCTCACAAACCCCCTGGTTTTTGTTAACCATTCATGGGTAATGTCTTTCTGTCTAGGGTGACCAGTGTACATCCAAGCACGATCACTCATGTTGCCTAGCTACCTATGGGGGCACAAGAAATATATATATAATTCATCATCTACATTCATACGCTAATCAAGTTTGTTAGTTTTATTACGTCCATGCAACCTAGACGCTAATAGGTAAAGATAGGTCCTAATCCCACCCGAGTATGTGTAGATTGGGTTCGTTTTCCCATGCTCTCCTCCGGATGCGACGCAGAATTTCGGCAGCACCTCCCTGCTGTTCTCTTGATACGTCTCGGCAGTAAGAAGAGAGGATGTGCGCCCGGAGAACAAGAGGGAGGCATTGACGAAATTCTGCATCGGATCCAGAGAAGAGCATACGGGAAAACGAACCCAATCTACACATACTCGGGCTGTCCATGGATAATGTTGGACAATTCGAAAGGATGGCGGTTATAAATATGCAAAGAAATGCATATTTATATATGTCGCCCTTTCAAACGGGAGACGCATACTGGCCACGCATACTCATGGTTGAAGAAACCTATAGCTAGCAAGTCTCATCGGCACGAAGACCGGGACAGAGCAAATTAAGGGGGTAGGATGACAAGTCATTTGTGCTCACCAACAAACGCAAGGGCGGAGCTCGTCCAACGCACGTGGAGGTCGTCGAACAACTGCACATTGAAATTCACAAAATCAACACAAATACGATGTTTTTATAATTAACATAATTGGAAAATATGTGGCCTAACTCATAATTTACAGAACTATGACCCCCGTCGGCCTCTAGAAGGCCGAAATGAACCTTCTCATTCAACAGTAGGCAGAAGAGGTGTCGGGTGTCGGGGCTTAGTGGCGTTGAGGGTCGGTGGTGTCGGGTGTCGGTGGCGTCGGGGGTCGGGGGTTTGTTGCGTCTGTGGTGGGGGGTCAGTGTCGTCGGGGGTTGAGGGTCACTGGCGTCGGGGGTTGGGGTCTTTTCGGTCAACAAAAGGCCGAACAGGTGTCGGGGGTCGGGGGTCCAGGGTCAGTGGCATCGGGCGTCGGGGATCGAGGGTCGGGGGTCGATGGTCAGTGGCGTCGGGGGTCGAGGGTCGAGGGTCAGTGGCGTCGGGCTTCAGGGGTCAAGGGTCGAGGGTCAGTGTCGGGGTTCCTTTTTCCTCTCCTTTCTTCTTTTCCTCTCTCTTCTTTTTCTTCTTCTTCTTCTTCTTATTGATCATCTTCTTATTATTCTTCTTCTTCTTCTTCTTTTTTCTCCTCCTCCTCCTCCTTTTCTTATTTTTCTTCTTTCTTTTCTCTTTCTCCTCCTCTCCTCTTTCTTCTTCTTCTTCTTCTTCTTCTTCTTATTTTTTCTTCTAGTTTGTTTCTTCTATTATTATCTTCTAAGTTTTTTCTTTTCTATCTATTTTATTCTACCTAAAATAACTATCTTCTAAGTTATTTTTTCTATCTAGTACCTAATAAACTAACTATCTAATTTAACAAAAAAAATAGAAACAAATAACTATCTATTGTTTTTCAAAAATATGGGTACCGGAGTTGGGGACGGCCGGTGAGGGGAGGGGCGTCGCCGGAAGCCGGTGAGGGGAGGGGGCGGCGCCGGGGGCGGCGCCCGCAGTCGGTGGAGGAGCGGCAACATCGGGGGCGGGTGAGGGGAGGGGCGGCGCAGGGGGCGGGTGAGGGGAGGGGCGACGCAAGGGGCCGTGCCAGCGGCAAGTGAGGAGAGGGGGCGGCGTAGGGGGCGGCGCAGGGGGCCGGCGCAGGGAGCCGCGCCGGCGGTGAGTGAGGAGAGGGGGCGTAGGGGGCCGGCGGCGAGTGAGGAGAGGGGGCGACACAGGGGGCCGCACCTGGGCCGGGCGGCGCAGGGGGCTGCACCGGGGGACGTGGGGCGGCGCGGTGAGGGGAGGGACATCGGGGCGGCGCGGGAGGGACGTCGGGCGGGGTGGATTCGAGCAGGGCAACGTGGGAGGAGGGGGTTGGCCTGATGCTGGTTGGTGGGCCGCCCCTTTGCCGTCCGCCGTGCCCCCAAGCAGATGGCAAAGGACTCCCAGGCAGACGGCAAACGGGCGGGGTGGGGAGGCATCGGGTGGGGGCTACCGCCGTCCCCTTTGCCGTCTGCCGTGATCCCAGGCGGACGGCAAAGGGCACCCAGGTAGACTTCAAAAGGGAGGGGTGGGTGGGGGTGGGGGTTTCAGCCATTTGGGTGGGTGGGGTGGGGGCTTTGCCGTGCGCCCGCCCTTTGCCGTCCGCATAGCTATTCTTTGCCGTCCGCCAGCGGATGGGAAAGAGGTGGCCGACGGCAAAATAAACCTTTGCCATCCGACACCTCTTCGTCGTCGGCACTGCGATAGCTCACAGCAAAGAGTACCTTTGCTATGCGTCAGCAGACAGCAAAGGCGAGTCAGACGGCAAAATTATGAATTCCAGTAGTGCAACTTTGATTTCACACTTGCCGGTGAAAAGAGGTTATTTGATATTAGCTCGCTTGATGAGTGGAGAACTCAGGCATATGAGAATGCCAAGCTGTTCAAAGAGAAGGTTAAGAGGCGGCATGATAAGAGGCCCTGTTCAGGAATTCATCCAGTTAACCAGTTAACTTGCCGATTAATCCCTACTCGGAGGGCCACCGAGTAGACAATTAACTGATAAATCACCCGATTAATCAATTAAATGGCCGATTAACTTGCCGATTAGCCCATTAATCCCCTACTCACCAGCCAACCGAGCAGCTAACAGTTAACGATTTCCTCAACAATGATAAGAGGATACAAAAGCATGAGTTCAATGTAGGTGATTATGTCTTGCTATATAACTCTCGTTTAAGATTCTTTGCAGGAAAACTTCTCTCTAAATGAGAAGGTCCCTATGTTGTTGAGGAAGTATATCATTCTGGTGCTATCAAGATCAACAACATGGAAGGTAATTGTTCGAGAGTGGTAAATGGGCAAAGAATCAAGCATTATATCTCAGGTACTCCCATAAATGATGAAAGCAATATTATCAATACCATAGCTCCGGAAGAATACCTAAGGGATATTTATCAGCCTGTTTCAGACTCTGAAAATGAAGAGCTATGTCATTTGGTAAGAAAACACATTCCAAAACTTTTCCAGTAGGAAATTTTCTCCGTTTTGGAATATTTGAAAAAAATACAAAAATTGGAAGGAGTCCGGAAAGTGCGCGAGGAGGCGACAAGCCTGCACGGCGCGCCCCCCCTGGCCACGCCGTGAGGGCTTGTGGTCACCTCGTGCGCCTCCCGGACTCCGTTTTCGTGCGGGGTACTCCTTATGGTCTGAAAAACTCATTATATATACTCCCGTTTGGTCTGACCCCGGCATCACACAGATTTCCTCTGTTTTTCGTTTCGATCTTGTTTCTGTTGCAGATCTAGATCGGTATGACTTCCCAAAATCTCCGAACGACAAGATCTTCGAGAAGGTCATCAATCCCTACCTCACGGGAGTGCTGCAACACCCTCAATCTATCAAGATGCATGAGGGGATATTGCACATCCGTGATGTTGAGGGGCCTAAGAAGACCGAAAGCGTGGAGACGAGGCTCGAAGCAATGGAGCAACAAGTCTTCAAGGGCCAAGGGATGGTGGAGCGTGGACTCAACGCCAACCACATGATGATCACGGAGTTCACCAGCAAGCACATGATTGATGCCAATGACATCGGGAAGCACCTCTCCAGGCTCTATGACAGGATTGATCAACTCCAGGCCCAGATCTATGACCTGCAGAACCAAAACTGTGAGTATGAGTATAGATTTAATCAATACGGTTGGCTGCAGATTTGAGGATTCCGGAGACTCGTTCATCTTTCCATGATGGAGCACCTATGCCTTGGAAGACAGAGGATCAAACTCATGTTGCAACAACTCCACCATCACCACCAAAGGAAGACAACTAAGCATGGGTATGGAAAATCCCCTTGGCTTGTGCCAAGCTTGGGGGAGTTTCCCCGGTATCACATCACCATCACCACTTTGGCCTCTACCTTTGTTTTAGTTTTCCTTTTAAGTTTTCTCTTTATCTAGTAGATTAAAAGTCTTAGTGTTTTAGTTTTGAGTTTTTCTTTGTGTCACCCCCGATGTATTCGAGCTCGTGAGACATATAATAAAGAGTGTCTTAGTTGAAGGGCTTTGCCTCTTGCCATGATCAAAATAGTGAGAATAGAACAAAAGGATGAAAGATCATGTAATGATCTTATGGGAAGTGATGGCTTCACATATAAAAATAATGAGGATTGGAACTTGTTGAGGGTAGAAAAACGTAGACCTTGGTCATTGTTGCAATTAACAGGAAGTGATAAAGAAGGAGAGGTTCACATATAAATATATCATCTCTGACACCATCTATGATTGTGAACACTCACTAAACTGTTGCATGCCTAGAAGTAGATGTTGGACAAGGAAGACAACATAATGAATTGTGTTTGCTTGGCTCTGAACAATGTTATATGATTAGAGATCCCTTAGCATGTGACGATTTCTTCCACCTCACATTAGCCAAACCTCCCGCACTAAGTAGAGATACTACTTGTGCATCCATAAACTATCAACCCAGTTTTGCCATGTGAGTCCACCATACCTACCTATGTATTGACTAAGGTCCCTCAAGTAAGTTGTCATCGGTGCAGGCAATAAAAATTGCTCACTAATATGTATGATCTATTAGTGTGTGGAAAATAAGCTTTATACGAACCTGTGATGAGGAAGACATAAAAGCGACAGACTGCATCATAAAGTTCTTTATCACAGGAGGAAATATAAAGTGACGTTCCTCCGCACTAAGAGGACACGCATCCAAACCTCAAAAGTGCATGACAACCTCTGCTTCCCTCTACGAAGGGCCTATCTTGTTCCTTTACCTTTTTCCCTTGAAAGAGTCATGGTGTTCTTCACCAATTCCTTATTTTGCCTTTGTCTTGGCTACCATCACGTGCTTGGGAAAGATCTATATTCATATGTCAACTTGGAGGTAAGTATCCATGAATTATTATTGTTGACATTACCCTTGAGGTAAGCAGTTGGGAGGCAAAACTATAAGCCCCTATCTTTCTCTGTGTCCAGCTGAAACTTTGATCTCATGAGTACCACGTGAGTTGTAGCAATTGTAGAGAACGAAAGAATGATTGAGTATGTGGATTTGCTTTACAAACTCTTATTTGACTCTTTCTGATGTTGTGATAAATTGCAATTGCTTCAATGACTAAATCCTATCGGTTGTTACTTCTCGGTAAGGTTCTTGATCCATGCTTTACTTTGTGAAGGAATTATCACTTTAGCATGAGAGATTATATGTTGGTATTGCTGTTCTGGTCATGATCATGATGCATGCATGTTCGTATCTTGTTTTGTCGAAACCTCTCTCCGTAAACATGTGGACATATTTATTGAGCTAGGCTTTCTCTTGAGGAGAAGCGAGGTCTAAGCTTCGGGGAATTGATACGTCCATTTTGCATCATGTTTTCATGTTGTTATTTATCGCTTCTTGGGCTATTATTTCACTTCACGGTACTTTTCTTATGCCTTTTCTCTCTTATTTTGCAAGGTTTACGTGAAGAGGGAGAATGCAGGCAACTGGAATTCTGGCCTAAAAGTGGAGCAAAGTTGAGATACCTATTCTGCGCAACTCCAAACACCGTAAAAATCAACGAGATTTTTTTTTCGGATTTATAAAAAATACTGGGTCGAAGAAGCAGCAGAGGGGCGCTAGGGGGTTCCCACAAGCCTGCACAGGGCGGCCACCCCCCGGGCCGCGCCATGAGGGCTTGTGGATAACCTGCTGGCCCACTTGCCCCCCTCTTTTGCTATATGAAGAGTTTCATCTGAAAAAAGGCAGGGAGGAGCTTTTTCATGGATTCACCGCCGCCACGAGGCGGAACTTGAGCAGAACCAATCTAGAGCTCCGGCAAGACGATCCTGCCGGGGAAACTTCCCTCTCGGAGGGGGAAATCGTCGCCATCGTCATCACCAACCCTCCTCTCATCGAAGGGGACTCATCACCATCAACATCTTCATCAGCACCATCTCATCTCCAAATCCTAGTTCATCACTTGTAACCAATCTCCGTCTCGCGACTCCGATTGGTACTTGTAAGGTTGCTTGTAGTGTTGATTACTCTTTGTAGTTGATGCTAGTTGGATTACTTGGTGGAAGAGCTTAAGCTCAGATCCTTGATGCTACTCATTACATGTGTGGTCATGAATATGATTATAATTTGTGAGTAGTTACTTTTGTTCCTGAGGACATGGGATAAGTCATGCTAATAGTAGTCATGTGAATTTGGTATTCGTGCGGTAATTTGATATGTTGCATGTTCTTTTTCCTCTAGTGGTGTTATGTGAACGTCGACTACATAACACTTCACCATTATTTGGGCCTAGAGGAAGGCATTGGGAAGTAGTAAGTAGATGATGGGTTGCTAGAGTGACAGAAGCTTAAACCCTAGTTTATGCGTTGCTTCGTAAGGGGCTGATTTGGATCCGCTAGTTTAATTCTATGTTTAGACTTTGTATTAATTCTTATTTTGTAGTTGCAGATGCTTGCGAGAGGGGTTAATCATAAGTGGGATGCTTGTCCAAGTAAGGGCAGTACCCAAGCGCCGGTCCACCCACATATCAAACTATCAAACTAACGAACGCTAATCATATGAACATGATGAAACTAGCATGACAGAAATTCCCGTGTGTCCTCGGGAGCGTTTTTCCTCCTATAAGACTTTGTCCAGGCTTGTCCCTTGCTACAAAAGTGATTGGGCCAATTTGCTTCACCGTTGCTACTTTTGTTACTTGTTGCTTGCTACGAATCATCTCACCACACAATCACTTGTTACCGACAATTTCAGTGCGTGCAGATTTTACCTTGCTGAAAACCACTTGTTAGATCCTTCTGCTCCTCGTTGGGTTCGACACTCTTACTTATCGAAAGTACTATGATTGATCCCCTATACTTGTGGGTCATCACTCCTTGATTGAATGCATTTCTTTGATGCAATCCATGTTAAACTCTCCACACGCTTATAGCGAAAACAAGGCCTTAACCGATCATATCGTCGAAGCTATGATAAAATCTTATGAAGAGAAACTTGAATTGGAAGTCTCTATCCCTAGAAATCTTCATGATGATTGGGAACCTACCATCAAAATCAAAATCAAAAACTATAAGTGCAATGCTTTGTGTGATTTGGGTGCTAGTGTTTCTGCGATTCCAAAGTTTTATGTGATGTTCTGGGTTTTAATGAGATTGAAGAGGGTTATATTAATTTGCATCTTGCTGATTCTACTGTCAAGAAACCCATGGGAAGGATCAATGATGTTCTTATTATTGCAAATCGGAACTATGTACCCATGGATTTCATTGTGCTTGACATTGATTGCAATCCTACATGCCCTATTATTCTTGGTAGACCTTTTCTAAGGACTATCGGTGCTATCATCGATATGAAGGAAGGGAATATTGGATTTCAATTTCCTTTAAGGAAGGGCATGGAACACTTTCCTAGAAAGAAAATAAGATTGCCTTATGAATCCATGATGAGGTCCACTTATGGTTTGAGCACCAAAGACAACGATACGTGATTCTATCGCTTTTATGCCTAGCTAAGGGCGTTAAACAATAGCGCTTGTTGGGAGGCAACCCAATGAATTAACCTTTTTCTTTCTGTTTTGTTGCGTCCACACCATCACAATTCTGTTGTTATTGTGTTTTTTGTGTTTCCTTTTGTGTTTGAGCCAAGCAAAACCTTTATGACTAGTCTTGGTAATGGTTGTTTGATCCTGCTGAAAAAAGACAGATACGTTTCGCTCACGAGATGATTTTTCATTTTTATTCCGAAAGAGGTTTTGAGTTGATTCTTTTTGCTGATGTTTTATATGGTTTTTGCCCAGGCCGTCGTGATTGTTCAGATTTTTTGAGGTACCAGATGTATATGAAGTATACAGATTGCTACAGACTGGTCTGTTTTTGACAGATTCTGTTTTTGTTGAGTTGGTTGCTTGTTTTGATGAAACTATGGTTATTATCGGGGGGTACTAGCCATGGAAAAGTGAGAATACAGTAGCCCAACACCAATACAGATAGAATTCAATTTTGGTATAGTAACAAAAGAAGTGGTAGTTTGTTTTCTTGTGCTAATGTTATCACGAGTTTCTGTTTAAGTTTTGTGTTGTGAAGTTTTCAAGTATTGGGTGACGTTCTCATGGACAAAGATATAAGGAGTGGAAAGAGCTCAAGCTTGGGGACGCCCCATCCCAAGCTAAATTCAAGGACAGGAAAAATCCTAAGCTTGGGGATGCCCCAGGAAGGCATCCCCTCTTTCGTCTTCAATCCATCGGTAACATTACCTGGAGCTATATTTTTATTCACCACATGATATGTGTTTTGCTTGGAGCGTCTTGTATCTTAGGAGCCTTTTCTTTTTGTTGTGTCAAAATCATCCTTTCTGCACATATTTTTGAGAGAGAGAGACATGCACTCATCGTGATTTTTCTAGAATGCTCATAGTGCTTCACTTATATCTTTTGCGCTAGACACTTTTGCTCATAGTGCTTCACTTATATCTTTTGATCTAGATACTTTTGCTCTGTGTGCTTCACTTATATTTTTTAGAGCACGGCGGTGCGTGACTTGGTAGTTGGCTTATGCTCTGAAAGTAGTCCCAAAGGTGATAGATACCCAAAGAGGATGCAAAAACCTCCATCTTCATGTGCATTGAATAAAAAGAAAAGTTTTGATTCCTCTAAAATAGTTTTGAGACGTGGATGTGGTAATATTAAGAGCTTTGTTCGTAGGGTGTTGTGAATCTAGAAATACTTGTGTTGAGGTTAGTGATTCCCGTAGCATGCACGTATGGTGAACCGCTATGTTAGGAAGTCGGAGCATAATTGATCTATTGATTGTCATCCTCCGTGTTGAGGTCGGGATCGCGCGATGGTTAACACCTACCAACCCTTCCCCTAGGAGTATCCGTTTAGCACTTTGTTTCGATTTCTAATATAATCTTTCGCAACAAGTATGTGAGTTCTTCATGACTAATGTGAGTCCATGGTATAGATGCACTTTCAGCTTCCACCATTGCTAGCTTCTCTAGTTCCACGCAATTCTAGGTGGTGCACAAACCCACCAAATTCCTTCCTCAAAATAACCACCATACCTACCTACTACGGCATCTTCATAGCCATTACGAGATATATTGCCATGCAACTCCCACCGTTCCGTCTCACGACTTGTGCCGTCACTCTCATATTGCCATTGCATGATCGTAAGATAGCTAGCAAGATGTTTCAACGTCATACGCCATGATAGATCGTTGCACATCACGGTACACTGCCGGAGGCATTTCCTATGGAGTCATCATCATTGTGGGCTTTGAGCTGTGAGTAATTAAAAGTGTGATGATCATCATTATTAGAGCATTGTCCCATGTGAGAAAAAAAGAGGCCAAATATCCCAAAAACAAAAAAAAGAGAAAAGAAAAGAAAATAAGAAATAAGTCCTAAGAGCCCAAATGAAAAAAAAAGAAAAGAGAGAAGGGACAATGTTACCATCTTTTTCCACAGTTCTGCTTCATAATAGCACCATGTTCTTCATGATTGAGAGCTTGTTGCTTTGTCACTACCATATGCTAGTGAGAATCTTCATTACATAACTTGGCTTGTATATTCCAATGATGGGCTTCCTCAAAATTGCCCTAGGTATTCGTGAGCAAGCAAGTTGGGTGCACACCCACTAGTTTTCCTTTTGAGCTTTCAAATACTTATAGCTCTAGTGCATCTCTTGTATGGCAATCCCTACTCATTCACATTGATATCTATTAATGGACATGTCCATAGCCTATTGATACACCGAGTCAATGTGACCATCTCCTCCTTTCTGTCTCACAACCACCACCACACTCTATTCCACCTATAGTGCTATATCCATGGATCGTGCTCATGTACTGCGTGATAGATATAAAAAGTTTGAGAAAGTAAGAGTGCGAAAACAATTACTTGGCCAAATACCGGAGTTGTGCGTGATTTACATTAGTTGTGTGAGGATGATGGAGCATAGCTAGACTATAAGATTTTGTAGGGATAAGTTTCCTTGGCCTTGTTATTTTGAAAGTTCATGATTACCTTGCTAGTTTGCTTGAAGTATTATTGTTTTCATGTCAATAGCAAACTATTGTTTTGAATCTTACGGATCTGAACATTCATGTCACGTGAAAGAATTTGCAAAGGACAACAACGCTAAGTAGCATTCCACATCAAAAATTCATTCTTGATCACTTCCCTACTCGAGGACGAGTAGGAGTTAAGCTTGGGGATGCTTGATACGTCTCCAACGTATCTATAATTTTCGATGGTTTCATGCTATTTTCTTGTCAAACTTTGGATGTTTTGCATGCCTTTTATATAATTTTTGGGACTAACTTATTAACTTAGTTCCAAGTGCGAGTTCCTGTTTTTTCCATGTTTTTGACCCCTTTCAGAGGAGATTTTGAAACGGAGTCCAAATGGAATAAAATCCCCGAAAATAATTTTTCCGTAACGGAAGAAGATCAGGACACGTGAGAGCCAAGGCAGGGGGCCCCAGGGGCCCCACAAGCCCTCACCCCGCGGCCATGGGGGAGGCCACGACCCACAGGCTTGTGGGCCATCTGGACGCCCTCTGTCCTAGGGGTTGCGCCTATATATTCCCTAAAAATCCCAAAACAATCAGGAGATTATCGAAAGTACTTTTCCGCCGCAGCAAGCTTCTGTCTCCGCAAGATCCCATCTGGGCACGTTCGGGTGCCCTGCCGGAGGGGGATTCGGATACACAGGGCTTCTTCATCAACACCATGACCTCAACGATGATGCATGAGTAGTTCAATATAGACCTACCGGTCCATAGCTAGTAACTAGATGGCTTCTTCTCTCTCTTGGATCTTCAATACAAAGTTCTCCATGATCTTCATGGAGATCTATCCGATGTAATCTTCTTTTGCGGTTTGTTTGTCGAGTCCGATGAATTGTGGATTTATGATCAGATTATCTATGAATCTTATTTGATTTTCTTCTGATCTCTCTTATGCATGATTTCATATCCTTGTAATTCTCTTCGAGTTGTGGGTTTTTTCTGGCCAACTAGATCTATGATTCTTGCAATGGGAGAAGTGCTTGGTTTTGGGTTCATATCTCGCGGTGACCTTACCCAGTGACAGAAGGGGTAGCGAGGAACGCATCGTGTTGTTTCCATCAAGGGTAAAAAGATGGGGTTTTCATCATTGGTTTGAGATTATCCCTCTACATCATGTCATCTGTCTTAAGGCGTTACTCTGTTCGTCTTGAACTCAATACACTAGATGCATGCTGGATAGCGGTGGATGTGTGGAGTAATAGTAGTAGATGCAGAAAGTATCGGTCTACTTGTCTCGGACGTGATGCCTATATGTATGATCATTTCCTTAGATATCATCATGACTTTGCGCAGTTCTATCAATTGCTCGACAGTAATTTGTTCACCCACCGTATTACTTGCTATTTTGAGAGAAGCCTCTAGTGAACACTATGGCCCCCAGGGTCTACTCCACACCATATTTTCAGCCTTACACTTTTCATTTCGTTGCACTTTCCGCCTTCAGATCTCACTTTGCAAACAATCTTGAAGGGATTGACAACCCCTTTGAAGTGTTGGGTGCAAGCTTGTTTGTGTTTGCGCAGGTACTCTGGACTTGACGAGAACCTCCTTCTGGATCGATACCTTGGTTCTCAAACTGAGGGAAATACATACTGCTCCTGTGCTCAATCACCCTTTCCTCTTCAAGGGAAAAACCAACGAAAGCCCAGTCTCCGTCAACGTGTCAATTTCTGGCACTGTTGTTTCAGAAGTAGCAGTCTTCACCACCAACATGAAGCAGTAGCGCTCCGACAAGGTGCGCGACTCAATCCCCGAGGGGAAAAAGGCGAGCTCCTGTCGCTTGTTTGCCATCTCCTTCTTCGTGTTGACTGGCATCCCCTTATTGGCTCTGCTCCCCTTCGGTGGCATGTCGACGGCGGAATGGGCTGCTACTGGGGGAAGCGGTTTTGGGAAGGAGAAGGGGGGAAGTAGAGGCTCGGTCTCAAGGAAGCAGATGACAGCGGCGGCGAGATTGGAGGAACAGGAAAGTAAGGAAGCAACCGTGCCGCCTCGTTCCTTTCCTGTATGGGGAACGCAGGACGGCCCTTGGTTTTCCAACTAACGTCCCCACGCGCACACGGTTGCTTTGGCCATTGCGCGCACGCCATACATCCTCCCACTTCGCGTGTTCAATGCGCGACGTGGGGAAAGAAAGCCTGTAACGGCTCGATTCCGATAAGCCCGGCGCCAGCGAGTCCGTGCCCTGCTTTGGGCCTGGCCCAACGACGCCTCGCATGTGTGTGGCTCAGGCCCGG
Source organism: Hordeum vulgare subsp. vulgare (assembly GCF_904849725.1). Lineage (NCBI taxonomy): Eukaryota > Viridiplantae > Streptophyta > Magnoliopsida > Poales > Poaceae > Hordeum > Hordeum vulgare. The sequence goes on from NC_058522.1 coordinate 195,596,764, forward strand.
GGGTTCCTGTCGGTGCACTGAAGACTGTAGTCTCCAATGCCCCGGACCAGTGCCCGGACACCGGCAGCCCCGATGCAGCGGCAAGGCGCGTCGCAGGAGCTTAGGGTGGAAGCAAGACTCAGAAGCCGCCCAAGTACAGACTGCAAGCCCCCGACAAGCACTCGCTTGTTGGGAATGAAGAAGAGACCTCGGCAAGAGATCCCTGCCGGGGAGATAGACAATGCCACGGCGAAACCCTCCCGCCAAAGAAGAAGGACTAAGCCACGACAAGCCATCCTTGCCAGGAAGATTGACAAGGCCTCGGCAGGCCATCACCTCCCTGCCGAGAGGAACAATAAGTGTCCCCGGCAAGGTTACCCTGCCGGGAAGGAAGAGAAGGCCCGAGGAGAGGCGCAGGCCCAGGGCGCTTACGCGACCTGTGAACGCCTCCACAGACAAACACGCCACCGCTTATGCATGGACCATGAGTCCACCCGCACGTGAGCGCAACACCCTGAAGTTGCCACGTGTGGGTACCTGTCCAACCCCGACCCCCCCCCCCCTGACGAGGTCAAGGAAGTCTGTTGAAGCATTTAATGCACCACAGTAACACTATGGCTGTCGGTCGGCGATGTTCCACTCGTGAACCCACCATTCACCCGCTGAGCCACTGTGGTAACCCCTTCGACTATAAAAGGAGGCCCGAGGCTCAATAGTAGGGACTTTTGGAATTTTGACCAATCGAAAGGCTGTAAAAGGGACAGATCTACAGTAACCCAAAATAAATAACTAAACACATGCACTAGTAGGGTTTTACACACCACGTGGCCCGAACCTGGGTAAAACAGACCTTGCGGGGCCCTGACTGTTGGTTCTGCTCTTGCTGCGACCCCTCTTCCCGCCAAACCAGCAAAAGGGGACCTTTCATGTCCCCATAGGTGTCGATCGTTTCACCGACAGTCGGTATCTCCATACCTAGTTCAATCTCGTTACTGGCAAGTCTCTTTACTTGTTTTGTAATACAAAATCCCATAACTAACTCCTTACTCACATTGTTTGCAAGGCTTGTTGTCATGTTGTATATCGAGTGGGCCCTGAGATATCTCTCCGTTACACGGAGTGACAAATCCCATTCTTGATCCATGCCAACCCAACACAACCCCTCGGAGATACCTGTAGAGCACCTTTATAGTCACCCAGTTACGTTGTGACGTTTGATACACACAAGTTATTCCTACAGTGTCCAGGAGTTGCATGCTCTCATGGTCATAGGAACAGATACTTTGGCATGCAGAAAATAGTCGCAATAAACTCACACGATCATATGCTACGTTCATATTTTGGGTCTTGTCCATCACATCATTCTCCTAATGATGTGATCCCATTATCAAACGACATCTCATGTCTATGGCCAGGAGACCTTGACGATCTTCGATCAATGAGCTAGTCCTTCAAAGGGTCACTAGAGACAGTGTGTTGTCTATGTATCCACACATGTATTTGAGTTTCCAATCAATACTATTCTAGCGTGGATAATAAACAATTATCATGAACACTAAAATATAATAATAACAAATTTATTATTTCCTCTAGGTCATATTTCCAATAGTCTCCCACTTGCACTAGAGTCAATAATCTAGTTCATATCACTATGTGATTCACGCCCAATGAGTTCTAGGGTTTAATCATGTTTGCTTGTGAGAGAGGTTTTTAGTCCACAGGTCTAAACCTTTCAGATCCGTGTGTGCTTTACCAATCTATATGTCATCCTATAGATGCTGCTACGACGCTTTACTTGGAACAATTCCAAATGACTACTCGACTATATGAATCCGGTTTGCTACTGAGAGTCATCCGAATTAGTGTCAAAGCTTGCATCGACATAATACTTTACGACGAACTCTTTTACCACCTCCGTAATCGAGAAAAATTCCTTAGTCCACTAGTTACTAAGGATATATTTGACTGCTATTTAGTGATACATTCTTGGATCACTCTTTGTACCCCTTGACAAACTCATGGCAATGCGCACATTAGGTGTAGTACATAGCATGGTAGACTCTAGAGCCTACTGCTAAGGCCTAGGTGTTGGGTAACGTAGCATAAATTCAAAAATTTCCTACGCATATTCAGATCTTCCTATGAAGAGACCAGTAACGAGAGAGGGGTGAGTGCATCTTCATACCTTTGAAGATCGCTAAGCAGAAGCGTTGCTAGAACGCGGTTGATGGAGTCGTACTCGCGGTGATTCAGATCGCGATGTGATTCCGATCTAGTGCCGAACCACGGCACCTCCGCGTTCAACACACGTGCAGCCCAGTAACGTCTCCCGCACCTTGATCCAGCAAGGAGGAGGGAGAGGTTGGGGAAGATCTCCAGCAGCACGACGGCGTGGTGTCGATGGAGAGACGAGGTCTCCCGGCAGGGCTTCGCCAAGCACCGGCAGAGAGGAGGAGAAAGAAGAGCAGGGCTGCGCCGAGGGTGAGCGAAAACTGTCTCTTCAAAAGCCCAAAAGTGCCCACTATATATACGAGGAGGGGAGGGGGGTGCCACCCCAAGGGTTCCCACCCTAGGTTGTGCGGAAGCCCCCCCAGATGGGAGGTGCGGCGGCCAGGGAAAGGGGGAGGGGTGGCGCACCCCTAGATGGGCCTTAGGCCCACCAGCGCCTAGGGTTCCCCCCCTCTCCACCTCCTGCGCCTTCGGCTGAGTGTGGGGGGCGCACCAGCCCACCTAGGGGCTGGTTCCCTCCCGCACTTGGCCCATCTAGCCTCCCGGGGTCATTGCCCCTTCCGGTGGACCCCCGGGGCCACCTCCGGTGGTCCCGGTGGTCCCGGTACGTTACTGGTGACGCCCGAAACACTTCCGTTGTCCAAAACCATCCGTCCTATATATCAATCTTTACCTCCGGACCATTACGGAGCTCCTCAGGATGTCCAAGATTTCATCCGGGACTCCAAACAACTTTCTATAACCTCGTATAACAATTCCCTATAACCCTAGCGTCATCGAACCTTAAGTGTGTAGACCCTACGGGTTCGGGAGACACGTAGACATGACCGAGACACCTCTCCTGCCAATAACCATCAGCGGGATCTGGATACCCATGGTGGCTCCCACTTGCTCCATCACAGTCGAAGGAAAAGACACTTGATATTAGAAAAGCTTTAGCATACGAACAATACGATCTAGTGCTACGGTTAGGATTGGGTCTTGTCCATCACATCATTCTCCCAATGATGTGATCCCGTTATCAATGACATCTAATGCGCATGACCAGGAAACCATGATCATCTATTGACTAACGAGCTAGCCAACTAGAGGCTTGCTAGGGACACATTGTGATCAATTTATTCACACATGTATTATTGTTTCCTGTTAATACAATTATAGCATGAACAATAGACGATTATCATGAACAAGGAAATATGATAATAACCATTTTATTATTGCCTCTAGGGCATATTTCTAACAGTCTCCCACTTGCACTAGAGTCAATAATCTAGTTACATTGTGATGTATCGAACACCCATAGCATTATGGTGTTGATCATGTTTTGCTCGTGGAAGAGGTTTAGTCAACGGGTATGCAACATTCAGATCCGCGTGTACTTTACAAATCTCTATTACTGCACTCTGGACATGGTCCTAGATGGAGTTGTAGCGGCGTTTGATGTGCTTCGTCTTCCGGTGAAACCTGGGCTCCTTGGCTATGGCAATGGCCCAAGTGTTATCACAGAAGAGTGTCATTTGACCCGATGCGCTTGGAACCACTCCAAGGTCAGTGATGAGCTCCTTCATCCAAATTCCTTCATCAGCCGCTTTTGAAGCAGCTATGTACTCCGCTTCACATGTAGATGCTGCCACGACTTCTTGCTTGCTGCTGCACCAGCTCACTGCCCCACCATTCAAAACATATATGTATCCGGTCTGTGACTTAGAGTCATCCAGATCAGTGTCGAAGCTAGCGTCGACGTAACCCTTTACGACGAGCTCTTCGTCACCTCCATAAAGGAGAAACATTTCCTTAGTCCTTTTCAGGTACTTAAGGATATTCTTGACCGTTGTCCAGTGTTCCATACCGGGATCACTTTGGTACCTCCCTACCAAACTTATGGCAAGGTTTATATTAGGTCTGGTACATAGCATGGCATACATAAGAGAGCCTATGGCTGAAGCGTAGGGGACAAAACTCATCTTCTCTCTATCTGCTACCGTGGTCGGCGATTGAGTCTTACTCCATCTCATACCTTGCAAAATTGGCAAGAAACCTTTCTTTGAGTTTTCCATATTGAACTTCTTCAATATCTTGTCAAGGTATGTACTTTGCGAAAGACCTATGAGACGGTTCGATCTATCTCTATAGATCTTGATACCTAATATGTATGCAGCTTCTCCAAGGTCCTTCGTTGAAAAACTCGTGTTCAAATAGGCCTTTATGCTCTCCAACATCTCTATATTATTCCCCATCAATAATATGTCATCCACATACAGTATGAGGAAAGCTATAGAGCTCCAACTAACTTTCTTGTACAGACAGGCTTCTCCATAAACCTGTATGAACCCAAACGCTTTAATCACCTCATTAAAGCGAATGTTCCAACTCCGAGATGCTTGCACCAGCCCATAGATGGAGCGCTGGAGCTTGCACACTTTGTTAGCACCCTTAGGGTCGACAAAACCTTCTGGTTGCATCATATACAACTCTTCCTTAAGGTTCCCGTTAAGGAACGTTGTTTTGACGTCCATTTGCCAAATTTCATAATCATAAAAGGCGGCAATTGCTAACATGATTCGAACTGATTTCAGCTTCGCTACGGGAGACAAAGTCTCTTCGTAGTCAATTCCTTGAACTTGTCGAAAACACTTTGGGACAAGTCAAGCTTTATAAACGGTTACATTACCGTTTGCATCACTCTTCTTCTTGAAGATCCATTTATTTTCTATGGCTCGCCGGTCATCGGGCAAGTCCACCAAAGTCCATACTTTGTTCTCATACATGGATCCTATCTCGGATTTCATAGCTTCAAGCCATTTGTTGGAATCCAGGCCCGCCATCACTTCTTCATAGTTCGAAGGTTCACCGTTGTCTAACAACATGATTTCCATTACAGGGTTGCCGTACCACTCTGGTGTGGAGCGTACCCTTGTGGACCTTCACGGCTCAATGTTCAAATAGCTTAATCAAGGTTTCCTTTGAAAAACTCCTTTCAAACAACCCTTTATGCTTTTCAGAAATTCTACATTATTTCTGACCAACAATATGTTAACCACGTACTCATCAGAAATTCTATAGTGCTCCCACTCACTTACTAGGAAATACAAGTTGCTCATAAACTTTGTATAAATCCAAAAGCTTTGATCATCTCATCAGAACGCATATTCCAACTCTAAGATGCTTTCTCCAGTCCGTAGAAGGATCGCTGGAGCTTCCATACTTGTTAGCATCCTTAGGATCGACAAAACCTTTTGGTTGTTTCACATACAACCTTTCCTCAAGGAAACCGTTGAGCAAACAATGTTTTGACATCCTATCCGCAAGATTTCATAAATAATGCAACAACTGCTAACATAATTCCAACAAATTTTTAGCATCGCAACGAGTGAAAAAGTCTCATCATAGCCATGTCTTTGAACTTGTCGGAAACATCTTTGCGACAACTCGAGCTTTCATAATAGTGAGTTTTCACCATCATCGTGTGCCTTAATTTTAAAGATCCATATGTACTTAATAGTCTTACGACCATCAAGTAGTTCTTCCAAAGTCCACACTTTCTTTTCGTACATGGATCCTCTCTCCGATATCATGGCCTCCAGCCATTTGTCGGAATCTAGGCCAACCATTGCTTCTCCATAGCTCGTAGGTTCATTGTTGTTCAACAACATGACCTCCAAGACAGGGTTATCGTACCACTCTAGAGCAGTACATGACCTTGTCGACCTACGAGGTTTGTAGTAACTTGATCCTGAAGCTTCATGATCACCATTATCAGCTTCCACTTCAATTGGTGTAGGCGCCACAGGAACAACTTCCTGCGCCCTGCTAGACACTGGTTGAAGTGATGGTTCAATAACTTCATCAAGTTCCATCATCCTCCCACTCAATTCTTCCGAGAGAAACTTTTCTCAAGAAAGGACCCATTTCTAGAAATAAACACTTCGATTCCGGATCTGAGATAGGAGGTATACCCAACTGTTTTGGGTGTCCTATGAAGATGCATTTATCCACTTTGGGTTCGATCTTATCAAGCTGAAACTTTTTCACATAAGCGTCGCGGCCCCAAACTTTTAAGAAACGACAGCTTAGGTTTCTCCAAACCATAGTTCATACGATGTTATATCAACGGAATTACATGGTGCTTTATTTACAGTGAATGAAGTTGTCTCTAAGGCATAACCCAAAAACGATAGTGTTAATTCGATAAGAGACATCATAGTATGCACCATATCCAATAGGGGGCGCCTATGACGTTCGGACACATCATCACACTATGGTGTTCCAGGTGACATGAGTTGTGAAACAATTTCCACATTGTCTTAAGTGTGTACCAAACTCGCAACTCAGATATTCATCTCTATGATCATATCGTAGACATTTTATCCTCTTTTCACGACGATCTTCACTCTGAAATAGCTTGAACTTTTCAATATTTCACACTTGTGATTCATCAACCAAATAAGCCTGTATCTACTGAAATCGTTAGTGAAGTATGAACATAACGATATCCACTACGTGCCTCAGAACTCATTGGTCTGCACACATCAAAATGTATTACATCCAACAAGTTACTTTGTTGTTCCATCTCACTAGAAAACGAGGCCTTCAATCATCGTCCCCATGTGGTATATTTTGCATGTCTCAAGTGATTCATAATCAAGTGAATCCAAATGATCCATCTGCATGTAGTTTCTTCATGCGTTTATACCAATAGACATCGTTCGCATGTCAAAAACATTTCAAAAACGAGTGAGTCTAAAGATCCATCAACATGGAACTTCTTCATGCGTTTTACACCAATATGACTTAAGTGTTAGTTCCACAAGTAAGTGGTACTACCATCACTACTTTGTATCTTTTGGCATCAATACTATGAATATGTGTATTACTACGATCAAGATTCAATAATCCATTCACATTAGGTGCATGACCATTGAAGGTATTATTAAAGTAAACATAATAACCATTATTCTCTTTAAATGAATAACTGTATTGCAATAAACATAGTCGAATCATGTTCATGCTCAACGCAAACACCAAGCAACATTTAGGTTCAACACTAATCTTGAAAGTAGAAGGAGCGTGCGATGGTGATCACATCAACCTTGGAAACACATCGTCCCCTCGCCTTTACCTAGTCTCCGTTTATTCCGTAGCTTTTGTTTCGAGTTACTAACACTTAGCAACTGAACCTGTATCTAATACCTTGCTGCAACTAGGAGTACTAGTAAAGTACACATTAATATCATGTATATCCAATATACTTTTGTCGACCTTGCTAGCCTTCTCATCTACCAAGTATCTAGGATAGTTCCTCTTCAGTGATTGTTCCCCTCACTACAGAAGCAGTTACCCTCGGGTTTGGGTTCAACCTTGGCTCTTTTCACTAGAGCAGCAACTGGTTTGCTGTTTCATGAACTATCCCTTCTTCCCCTTGCCCTTCTTGAAACTAGTGGTTTTACTAACCATCAACAAGTGATGCTCCCTTTTTGATTTCTACTTTCGCTGTGTCAAACATCACTAATAGCTCAAGGATCATCATCTCTATCCCTGATACGTTATAGTTCATCAGGAAGCTCTAGTAGCTTGGTGGCAGCGACCTTAAAGAACCAGCACTATCTCATCTGGAAGATTAACTCCCACTCGATTCAAGTGATTGTAGAACTCACACAATCTGAGCACATGCTCAACGATTAAGCTTTTCTCCCTTACTTTGTAGACAAAGAATTTTGTCGGAGGTCTCATACCTCTCAACAAGGGCACGATCCTGAGATCCCGATTTCATCTCTTGGGACATCTCGTATTTCCCGCGACGTTCGAAATGTCTTCAACGCCTAAATTCTAAGCCATTTAAGCATCATGCACTGAACTATCATGTAGTCATCAAAAACGTGTATGTCAGATGTTCGCAACATCCACAGACGACGCTCGGGGTTTACCTGATTGAGCGGTGCATTAAGCACATAAGCCTTCTGCGCAGCAATGAGGACAATCCTCAGTATATCGACCGAGTCCGCATAATTAATACCATCATCTTTCAACTAAATTTTGTCTAGGAACATATCTAAAACAATAGACCTATAGGGCAAGCTACAACATAAATTGCAAAGACCTTTTGACTATGTTCATGATAATGAGTTCAATTAGTCATATTACTTAAGAACTCCCACTCAAATAGACATCTCTCTAGTCATTCGAGTGGCCAATGATCCAAATCCACTAACTCAAGTCTGATCATCACGTGAGTTGAGATTAGTTTCAATGGTGAACATCTCCATGTTAATCATATCAACTATATGATTCATGCTCGACCTTTTGGTATCTTGTGTTTCGAGGCCATGTGTGTACATGCTAGGCTCGTCAAGTTTACCCCGAGTGTTCTGCGTGTGCAACTTTTTTTCACCCGTTGTATGTGAACGTTGAGTCTATCACACCCGATCATCATGTGGTGTCTCAAAACGACAAACTGTCGCAATGGTGCACACTCGGGGGGAACACAATTTTATCTTGAAATTTTAGTGAGGCATCACCTTATAATGCTACTATTGTCCTAAGAAAAATAAGGTGCATAAAAGGATTAACATCACATGCAAATTATAAATGACATGATATGGCCATGAACTTGTGCTTCTTGATCTCCATCACCAAAGTACCGGCATGATCCACATCGTCACCGGCACCGCACCATGGTCTCCATCATCATGCTGTCATCGAGGTTGTCGCGCTATCTATGCTGTTACTACTGAAGCTACTGCCTAGCGGAAAATAAATTTAAAGACAACCATATGTCTCCTTCCGGTTGCCATAGCATCGATGTGCAAGTCGATATTTAACTATTCCCACATGATCATCTCATACATCCAATATATCATATCATGTCATTGGCCATATCACAAAACAAGCATACCCTGCAAAAACAAGTTAGATGTCCTCTAATTTGTTGTTGCATGTTTTACGTGGATGCTATGGGTATCAAGTATGATCGCATCTTACTTACGCAAATCCACAATGGTGATATGCAAATTGCTGCTTAACCTTCTCCAATGACCGCCTCAGTCAAATCCATTCAACTAAAGTTGAAGAAACAGACACCCTCCAGTCATCTTTATGTAACAAGTTGCATGTCAGTCGATGAAACCGGTCTCTCGTAAGCATACGAGTAAAGTTGGTCTGGGCTACTTCAACCCAGAAATGCCACTGAATCAACAAAGGACTAAGGAGGTCAGCAAATTGAACATCAACGCCCACAAACTATTTTGTCTTCTACTCGAGATATCATCTACGCATGAACCTGGGTCATGATGCCAATGTTGGGGAACGTTGCATGGGAAACAAAAACAATTCTACACACACGAAGACCTATCATGGTGATGATCATCTACGAGAGGGAGATCGGATCCACATACCCTTCTAGATTGCTAAGTTGGAAGTGTTAATTAATGCGGTTGATGTAGTGCAACGTCTTCGCGATCCAAATTGCCGCCGTCCCCCAATCTGGCCCTATCTAGCACCAAACGGACGACACCTCCGTGTTCAACACACGTAGAACTCGACGATGATCTACGCCTTGTTGATCCAGCAAGCGGGGGTGTAGAGGTAGATGAGTTCTTTGGCGATGCGACGGTGTGACGGCGATGGTGGTGGAGCTAGTCCAGCACGGCTTCGCCTAAGCATCGCTAAAAACTAGACTAGAGGAGAAACAGATCTAGAGAGGGCAACATGTGGCTGATTATTATATCTCAAAAACCCTCAAAACGTCTAGTATATATAGGCGGAGAAGAGAGGAGGCTTCCTTGGCCCCTCCTCCAAGGAGAGGGGTCAGCCGAACCAAAGGAAGAGTCCATCTTCCTTGTGGGAAGGTGGACTACTTTGGGAGGACTCCTCCTTTCCCTTTCCTTTAAAAGTTCTTTGCCTTTTATCTCTTCTCCTAGTTGCATGGGCTTTTGAGAGATGCTTTGGCCAGCCAATCAGGGGCTGGTCCACCTCTTCTCACAGCCCACAAGGCTCTTGGGTCGTCACACCCCTCCCGGTGGTCCCCCGGTACCATCCCGGCACTCCTGGTACACTATCGATGAGACCGAAACTTTTCCGATGACCAAAAGAGGACTTCCTATATATCAATGTTTACCTCCGGATCATTCTGGAACTCCTCCTTGCATCCAGGATATCATTTGGGATTCCGAACAATCTTTGGACACCAACACCTATAACTCAACTATACCGAAACATCAACGAACCTGATGTGTACAGACCCTGTGGGTTCGATAACTATGCAGACATGATCGAGACACTCTCCGGTCAATATCCAATAGCGTGACCTAGATGTCCATATTGTATCCTAAATATTCTATGAAGATCTCTATCAGTTGAACTTCTATGTCAAGGATTCAGATAATCCCGTATGTAGTAACCTTTGTCCTTCGGTATGTTACTTGCCCGAGATTCGATCATCGGTATCTCTAGACCTATTTGAATCTCGTTACCGACAAGTATCTTTAATCGTTCCATAATACAATATCCCATGCCTAACTCCTTAGTCACATTACTTGCAAGGCTTGTTGTGATGTTGTATTACCGAGTGGGCCCCGAAATACCTCTCCGTCATACGGAGTGACAAATCCCAATCTTGATCCATGCCAACCCAATAGACACCTTGAGAGATACCTGTAGAGAACCTTTATAGTCACCCAGTAACTTTGCAACATTCGATACACACAAGGTATTCCTTCGGTATTCGAGAGTTGCATGATCTCATGGTCATAGGAACAACTACATTGACATGCAGAAAATTGTAGCAATAAACTAACACGATGAGATGCTACGTTCATAATTTGGGTCTTGTCCATCACATCATTCTCCTAATGATGTGATCCCGTTATCAAGTGACAACACTTGTCTATGGCCAGGAAATTTTGACCATCTTTGATCTACGAGCTAGTCAACTAGAGGCTCACTAGGGACAGTGTGTTGTCTATGTATCCACACATGTATTTGAGTTTCCAATCAATACAATTCTAACATGGATAAGAAACAATTATCATGAACAAGGAAATATAATAATAACCAATTTATTATTTCGTCTAGGGCATATTTCCAACAACTGAATCTATGAGCGAATCTAAGTTGGATGCTCTACAAAGTCAGCTTGATATGTTCAAGATGAAGGATGGTGTAGGAATTGTTGAGATGTACTCTAGGGTAGCTCTCATCACAAAAGAGATTGTCGTCTTAGGATACTAAGAGATGACCGAAAAATTCATCATCAAGAATATACTTAGAGACTTGGATGGAATATACGACACCGTGTGCACATTGATACAAACGATGCCAAAGTACAAGGATTTCAAGCCAACAGAAGTCACTGGAAGGATTGTTGCTCATGAAATGTCACTCAAGGACAAAGATGACTTGCACAACAAGTCAAGCGGTGCTTACAAAGCTTCAAGTGATACTACAACTACTTCAAATGACAACCATGTTACCAGTGAAGAGATAAGCATCATGGTGAGGAAATTCAACAAGTTTTATCAGAGTAGAGGCAAGGAGAGAAACTCAAGCTCAAGATATGATGCGAAGCGTTCATGTAGTCATTCAGAAACTGCTACTATTGTGGAAAGCCCAAACACTACTCCAATGAGTGCTCGGATCCCCACAAACGAAGGAAAAAGTCACCTAGAAGATGATGCTCAAGAGACGAGTCACCTCGCAGAGAGAGAAGTAGTAGAGAATATCCTTTTGAATGAACACATTGCCACACAGGCAAGGAATCAGAGAAGAAGAAGATAACAAGCTCACTTTGCTGAATGGGTATTCGACTCTGAGACTGAAAACTAATCCGAGAGAAGCTACCACTCCGACTCCGACTATAGTCAAGATGAACGTGTTTTGGTCTTGGACTCGTTTCCTCCAACTCCTACTACTTATTTGATTCACCAAATGAAGGGATTGGAAACTTCTTCATGGAAAAAGTCCCCAAGGTATCACACCCCGAGTATTTTTAGTTTGATAGTGATGAGGATGACTTGTTAGGAGAAGATTACTTGCTCTTTGATAAGACTAGTGATAACATTGAAAATGAACTTGATAATAATCATGCTAGTCAAGCGAAGTTGAATGATGATGATAAGAAAGAGACTGAATGACTAACTAAAGAATTAAACACTCTTAAGTTAGCTCATGAAACTACTCTACAAGATCATAGAGAGCTTGTAAGAACTCATGAGAAGCTACGCTTCGAGAAGCTAAATTTAGAGCAAGAGCATGGGGTTCTAAACGCAATAAATGATGATCTTCAAAAGAATAGTTCTTCTTATGTAGCCAAACGATTACTCGTGTCTACTTTTTTTCCACAAATCAAACCTAAGAACACTAGTAACAAAGGCAACAAAGTTTCTTCATCTAGTAACAACAATGCTAAAGATAAATCAAATGATATTGTTACTAGTAACTCTCTTTCCACTAATGATTCTCTTAGACAAGTTACAATTGAGCTAAAAATGCTTTATTGAAAGGAACTATAGAGAGAGGTGTCTTCAAGAATCTTGCCGGAAGTAAGCATTTCGAAGAAATTGTGCGCTAATAAGGAGGACATCGGAAGAAGCAAGGTGTTGGGTACTTTAGTGCCAACAAAGTTGAATGGGATGAAGGACAATATCCCATCCTGAAGTTTGTTCCTCAAAAGGTGAAGTATGATCCTACTCTCCCCAAGGGAACAATCTCTCATGAGGACCTTCTACCACAAGACCAAAAGAGCAAGGGAAAGATTCAAGAGGATATTGACTCATTTGAGGAAGCACCTCAAGCCAAGGTTAAGTGGATTCTCAAGGACACTACTAGTTGTACTTCATCTGTGCTACCACAACTACAAGGATCCCCATCAAGTTGAGGTGCGTCCCCAAGAAGAAGAACTACAAAAGTTCTTGAGGGGTGACTCCGCTAATGAAATTCACCCTTATTCATTTTGGCAAGAACTATATGCAATCAACTCCAACCATATGCATTATTTCAATGAGTCACACATTTTCTCAAAGGTAAGAAAGGTACAAGGTAATTAATGTATATTTGGACATCATATCACATGCATTTCATTCCATGTGCATATATACCCTTGCATATGTTCCTTGTGCTTTGGGACTAACCCATGTAGGTGATAAGAGTAAGAAACAACAAGGATTGCTCCTAACTCAAGATGATCATCATCAACAATGATCATCCACCACTACTACACCAACGTGATGTCTTCTACAACCAAAACCCAAGGTTCGTTTAACCCTCTTAGGCGGGATGCCACATCAAGGGGGAGCTTTACTCAGCATCTCTTAAAGATATGAACACATTGAAAGGTTTATGTAAAAGTGGTAACCCCACTTGTGCTTAAACGATGAGTATGACCTATGATCAAGTATTATTGCTTGGCTCCTAAGTCAATATACTCATTTATAGATGACTTCGTCATCGCCAAAGTGCTTGGTAGATACTAGAGTAGTTGTGCATGTTCACCATATTTAGTTTGACATCTTATTATGTGAGCATGTTGGTATGCATATTTTTGCTCATTCGAGGATATCCAATTTTTGTTATTTGGCTTTGTATTTTATTTGGCCAAGTGGATATACAAGAATTCATAAGTACCTCTCTCTAGCTATCTATGGTTTCTCGTCTCAAATTCTATTCATGCTACATCACAAAATTTGAGAAAGAACTTTAGGGACACTCCGTGTGACGAGCACTCTGAGATCTATATCGACACGGGCTGACTTCCAAAACCTCCCAAAAGCATCTCGGTATGAACAACCTCAATAAATCGGCTCCACCAAAGCCTAGAGTTGGTCAGGCTTTTCATTCTCGGTACCACCGATTGATCCTTTTCGGCCACGTCGAGTTTCATTGTCTACTAACAGTTATGAAACTCAGTGGCATTTAAGTTTCTAACTTGGTGTCACCGACAACGAGGGGGTATATATTGTGTGCGGATGAGACATTTGAATTTACTCCTTCTAACTTTGCCTCTCGCATCTCCTCGCCGTCGTGCCCTCGACCCGAGCACATCACCGACTTTCTCTCATGCACCCTCGCCACTAGAGTCCTCATCATCGATGGGAATCACCGCACTAGGGTATGGATCCGGCCCCTCTTTGTGCTCCCATCTCCGAATCATGAGCAAATAGGCTTTTATGAAATCTATCCACGATTACAATGACTCCATCTAGAAGAATATTCTCGTAGATTAGAGAACAAAGAAAAACTTAGGGTTAACAGTCCACAAAACTAAATATCGGTGTCACCGAGTCAGAAAAATTGTTCTTGCCAATTTTGGTATTAAGTCTACAGAGAACATTCTCAGTGAAACCGAGTTTCCCTTTTTGGTGAAACCGAAAAGGGTTGCCAAGGTTCTGTTGAAGAGAATGTCAGTCTCGATGGCTCTGAAAATTTTGTCTCGATGGAACCGACATTCTTTTTGCATAAAGTTAAACCTAATTTTTTCAGAATTCAAATGTTTCAAAAAAAATTATCTTTGTGATGCTCATCCATTCCAACTCTTCTAACTCTTTTCACATGGTCTTCTTATCTCCTTGGCTGTGTGTCAGTATGTCAGGATCAGAGGATAGTCAGATCATCTTCAGTGAGCCGAGTGTTGAGATGGATTCAGGTAGTAGTCCAGAAAGGACAACTTCTATCCTAGGTACAACTAACTCCCATGGATTTCCCAAGGCAGCTACCAAGTATAGGAAGAATCTTAATTCAGATGAAGAAGATGCTAATTTTATCCCACATGAGATTGTTCCCTAGAAGCAGAAGGACTATGAGAAAAGAGTATGCCAAACTTGATGATTTTAGAGTTCCAGAGGCTACTCAGAGAGGATTGAAGCTCACCCTTGGATCCCCTTCTTCCAGGCTATCTAAAAAGCCAGGTCAGAAAAGATCCAAGAAGAGAGTAGTGCATGTTGTTGGAAGACCAACATTGATGTATGAAGACGTAGCAGAAGCTGTTGATGAAGAGGAGGAAGAGATTCTAGGTGATGCCCCTCCTGCTAAGAAGAAGAAGCTCGTAGCTGATGCTATACCAAAGAAGTCTGCACCCAAGTCTTCTGCACGTAAGAAGCCAGTAGCTCCCAAGAGGACAACAAAGTATAAACCATCATTATAGAAGAACAAAGGCTCTGCATCCAGAGAGTTTGCTGCAGAGGAAGAAGGATATGCACCTATGCTGATGAAACTAAGATCTCACTTGCCATTGCACAATACTGTTCATCCTGTTGCTGAATACTTGAGGAAGAGAAGGGATCAACGATTGAGGCAGTGGAGGACTATAGATCCATATGCTATCGAGAGAAGAACTATTGTTGATCCTCATTTCCACACTAAGGAGCAACAAGATTTTTATGAGACAATGTTGCTAGACAAAAGTGCTGCAGTCACTGGCATGCGATATGTTGATTGGGAATATATCAATGCCAATGAGGACTACTTTCCTGATGTGAGAGAAAATTTTAGGCTAGTTGATATTGAAGATTTTGTTGGCAGAGAGATGACTTCTTGGAACAATGAGATGAACATGCAATTCAATTCAACTGCTCATTTTTATCCCGGTGGTAGTACAGTATGGATGACAGAAGGTAACCGGTATGAGTCTACTGTAGATGAGTGGGCTACTCTCATTGGTGCCCAAAATGCACAAGAGGGAGATTTGGATGTGTACATGGAATCCAAGATAAACCACAAAACATTGTCAAACATGTACAATCTAGTGCCCCATCAGTATGTGAAGACACATAAATTTGGCTCTATCTATTTTCTGCTAGCAGGAATACCTACAACGAACAACATTTTGATACAAACCCTGATGCCTTAATCAGGAGATGATAAGATGATCAGAGGTTATTCCATTAACATGATGCACCACTTAGACAGACATACCCAGTTCCAGAGTGATAGACTTGATAGTAGAGGCTGTCAGGAGGACTACTGCAGATTAGAAGAGATCTTTTGGGTATGCACCTTATATTCACATGCTCATCAATGCCTAGATTGGAAGAGTGACCAACTTCATCAGCTCAAGCTTCAGCACCTTCAGCTTTAGCTCCAGCTCCTACACCTCGAGTGTCTACACCTCCAGGTCCAGGAAAATCCACCGAATTCTTCGCCGACACTCTTTTGTCCACTCCATCGAGTATCACCGTAGGAGAACGAGCCTAGAGAGACGATTAGTTCTAGACCTTTCAACTTTTTGGTAACTTGTTGCCAACGGGGGGAAGTGTATAGAGAGAGAGCATTGCTTTTTATATGCTCTCGTTTGGTTTTACAAAACTTTTGGTCTTTTGGATGACTTTAACTTTTGTTATTTTGGATGAATTTAATCTTCGCTGTGTTTGATCATACACTTTGATTGTTGATGCTACTACGTTATACCTTTGAGCTATCTACATGCTGATCATTCACTTATTTGTTTGGTGTTATGTGCATTACTAATCATTCATATCATTTATGTGCACCACAAAGATGTATGTGACATGGAAGAGTGACCCATGATACTAATCGATTGTGCATTTCCATTTGACCGCAAATTAAAATAATGCACAAATTTAGGGGGAGCTCTTGTTCTTCACATACATCTCAAAGCGATGATGCTAATGATTGATTATACCCTTTATCGAAGCTTTGATCTATATGTTTCCATCAACTACCAAAAAGGGAAGAATGAAAGCACAATTGCTCCCTGAGATGGTTTTTGTGATTACTTACAACATATGCATCATCGAACTAATGATCTTATCCAAGTATATTTCAAAAAGGTTCAAAGATGCGTTGGCTAAAGGATTGTGAGGAGAAACCCCTTGATGCAAGGAAAGGAATAGGATTGGCTCAATCTTCAATCAAGAGGACTCTACATTTTACATTTGTGAGAAATAACTTTTGAGTCCATAGGAAAGCAAATACTATTAAAAGGGCGTAAGTTATTACGATGAATTGGTTCCTGAGCTGCTTAGAGATGGACACAATAAATATTCAGTCATTCTCCCACAAATATCTATGTCCCAAGCCAAAATAGCAAAATTGGTGCCACCAACTTTTCCCACTCCACCATACCAATTTTTATAATGACAGATCCTTTAACAAAACCTAATCTCTCGGCACCACCAAGTTTCATATCGGTGCCACCGAAAGCATGTGACCAACTTTCTTTTTAGAACAATTAAAGAATCGAAATTTCCGAGTTTGAAATCTGTAACACCCTGATTTTAACTCTCCTGACTGATTTGACATTACTCAAAAATTAGGACCAATTAAATTTTTTGTGAATGCTTGTGATGCTTGAAGTGACTATTGCTTGCTAGCTTGCTTGTATGCGTATGTTTAATTCTCAATAATTCCTGTTACTCTTGAGACTCACGTCCTTATCCCAGAAGTCCTGTGTAATGATCATGGCATGTGTTTAGGACCAGAAATTATTTCTAACAAATATTATTTTCACCAAAAATCATTTCTTTGAATTAAGCTTTCAAAACCCGTGAGATGGGATTTGTACTATAAGTCCTCAAATTAGGGAATTTATTTTGCACCAATTATTTTATTTAAAAGCCATTATCAAAACGACTTACCAAAACCACATTATTATTATTTTAAATGTTATTTTACTATTTTATTTAAATGCCTTCCCGTGAGGCGAGAAATGGTTTCTTATGAAGGAAAGTTATTTTTATTGCTTTCAAAATATTTAAGAGAATTTAGGAAAACTGAGTGGACATATATATTACATATATATGAGTTTCAACACATGGTCATGTTCAAAATATTGGGCAAACCCCTTCCAAACACTTCCTGCCTATTTCAAGCTTTTGGAATATTTCTATTAGAAATATTCTCCATAAATTCCACTAAACTTCTAGCATGTCACATATGATACATGTGATGATATTGCCAAGTTTCATCTCAACCCAAGTTGATTTGACTGTCCTAATTATTCTAAAACACTATCTGTCCAAATCCAATTTTAAGCAACTCTACATTGCCAAGTGTCTCCAATTGTGCTCAAATTTCGTGGACATGTTCTGATACTCCAATAATGCATCCACACCAAGTGGTGCATCAAGAGAATAGAAGAACTTGTCCCAAGCCCCTAAAAACCTCTGTGTTGATTTCTGACTTTGGGAAACTTTACATTATAAATTTCTCCAATGGACCCCAAACTTTTTGGGCATGCTTTAATGCTCTAATAATGCCCCCACACCAAATATTGGATTTGTGGGAATTGATTTGAATTGATTTGTAAGCAGAAGGTCATTTCTGCCCATTTCATGGGTTTTCCAATTTTATATTGGAAACCTTCTCCACCAAATTCCAAATTTGGTGTCCAAGGTTATTTTCATCTATTATTTGATCTTGTTAAGTTTCATATCCATTGAAGTCCATCTCGTAGCCCTAACACTCATCAAACACCTTGTGTGCACTCACCAAATTGGCTAGTTTGACCCCTTCCACTATTACCCTTGGTCGTAAACTTTTACCACAACTCTATATAGTTACATTTTACCTCTAGTAGCATTGACATGACCTGTGGTCAATGCACTAAAGACTGGTGTCTCCAGTTGAGGAGAGAGGCTCTGTCAGTGCACTAAAGACTGGTGTCTCCAGTGCCCTAGATAGTGCGAGGACACCGGCAGCCCCTCTGCAGCGGCAAGGCGCGTCGCTGGAGCTTAGGGCAGAAGCAAGACTCAGAAGCCACCCCAAGTATAGATTGCAAGCCCCCGACAAGCACTCGCTTGCTGGGAATAAAGAAGAGACCCCGGTAGGATCTCCCTGCCGGGAAGATAGACAATGCCACGGAGATACCCTCCCACCAAGGAAGGAGGACTGAGCCCCGGCAAGCCATCCTTGCCGGGAAGATTGACAAGGCCTCGGCAAGCCATCACCTCCCTGCCGAGAGGAACAAGAAGAGCCCCCGACAAGGTAACCCTGCCGGGAAGGAAGAGAAGTCCCAGGGAGAGGCGCGGGCCGAAGCCGCCTTAGCGTCGTGTGAACGCCTCCATCGACGAACACGCCACCACCGATGCGTGGACCATGTGTCCACCCGCGCGCCAACAGAACACCCCGAAGTTGCCACGTGTGGGTACGTGTCCAACCCCCCCCCCTGACGAGGTCAGGGAAGTCTATTGAAGCATTTAATGCACCACAGTAACACTGTGATTGTCGGTCGGTGTTGTTCCACTTATGAATCCACCGTTCACCCATTGTGCCACCGTGGTGAGCCCTTCACCTATAAAAGGAGGCCCGAGGATTAGTAGTAGGGACTTTTGGCTTTTTGACCAATCAAAAGGATGTAAGAGGGACATATCTACAGTAAACTAAAACGAATAACTAAACACATGTATGAGTAGGGCTTTACGCACCGTGCGGCCCGAACCTGGGTAAAAACGACCTTGCCGTGTCCTGACTGTTGGTTCTGCTCTTGCCGCGACCCCTCTCCCCGCCAAACCACCAAAAGGCGACCGTTGAGGCCCCCATAGGTGTCAATCCTTTCACCAACATATTTGGCGCGCCAATTAGGGGAAAGAGGGTCGCGTCGACCTGATCTAGTGGTCAACGACCGGATTTCTTCATCCACACCACCGCCATGGCTCCCAAGAGGAGGAGCGCGACGGCGGCCGAGACACCCGCGCCCAGTGCACCTGCCACGGCACAGGCAGGAGGGGGAACGAGAGCGGGAGAGGAAGGTGGAGCCCCGGAACTCCCACAACATTCCGGAAATCAGACGGGAGCGAGCGGGATCGTGTGCGGCCCTGACGACCCCCGCGCGCCGGAACATCCAAGGACGGAGCAGCGCAGCCCACTGGCGGTGTGGCTACTTCTAAGGACACTGGAGGGCCCGCGGCGACGCCAACGCCACAGCCTTCCCAGGCCACGCACGACGAACGGCCCTGGGATGGCGAACCTTCGCCACCGCGATGACAAACCCCTGGTCCTCAAACCAAGGACAGTCACGGGAGACAGACGCACACCGCTGCGAGGATGCACGGCAGACACTCACGTGGCTAAGGAGGGGCCCCCTCTGGTACTGCCAGGAGCAAGAGCCCCTCTCGTTCCACCCACGTGTCGCCTCCCCCCTTGCGGGCGGAAGCGCGCGCGGTTTCTCCTAAATTGTCCGCCGATGGTCGTCAAGCTTAAGGAATGGTGGGCCGCCATTGATAGCGTCATCGCCTTCGCCAAAGGAGACGGGCGAGAGCAGCCGGAGACATCGAAACGACCCTCAAATAGGCCTACCCACAATTGCGCGGAGGAGGGCGGGGATGTTGCCGCCATGGTGCATTCCCCGCAGAGGCGGAGGCAACAAGTCGTCGTCTCCGAAGACTCCACTGGATCCTCCAACCCACGCACCCGCCACGATCAGCGTCACGTCCTGCGAGAGAGACACAAGGAAGATGCTAGGACTCTCATCGAGCGGCGGCGGTGGAAGTGCTTCCAGTTAGACAAGCGAGCTAAGACTATCGCGGACGCACCATCCTCAGGGTGCCGCGGCGCTCTACCCTACGAGGTGGGTTGCCCGACCTTCACCCCCGAGCTCTGGCGAGCCCAGTGGCCCAGCTCCCGTACTTTCAAGACGGAGATACCCATGAAGTACGACAACGAGACTCGCCCGTCCGAGTTCCTCATCCTCTACACTGTCGCGGTGCAAGCTGCCGGGGGACGGGACGACAAGATACTCGCGAACTACTTCCTATTGGTGCTTAAGCCCAACGTGAGGTCTTGGTTCATGCACCTGCCCAAGAACTCCATATCTTCCTGGAAGGACCCATGCCAGGATTTCATTGGTGCCTTTGCTAGTGGCCACCTAGCCCCTGGCCAGGAGAGCGACTTACATATCATCCACCAGAAGGAGGGAGAAACTCTACGCAAATATATCCAAAGATTTAGCCGCATTTAGGACAACATCCCGGATGTCCACCCAGCCGCCGTCATCAGTGCGTTCCATCAGAACGTGCACAACCGAAAGATGCGGGAGGAACTGGCGATGAACAAGGTCCGCGATGTTGCGGAGCTCTATGCTCTGGCCGACAAGTGCACGCGGGAGCCGAAAGGAAGGGAGGATGCTTCATGGCGAAAGAGGCAGTGTAGAAGCCGACTCCAAAGACGATGACCCTGACCCTCTGTCGAGGAAGGGGAAGAAGCGCAACAAGAAGAGGAAGAGCAAGGCCGTGTTTGCTGGCGAGAGTTCCAGCAATGTCGACGCCGCCAAGAAGGCTAAGGCAGAGACCCCCGGTAAAGGCGCTCTTGGGTGCGACTCCTGCCATGCCTTGGCAACCGTCGACAATCCGGATGGCTCCGGCAAACGGTACTGCAAGATCCACCGTACCAAGGGCCACGACCTCCAGGACTGCCGCCAAGTCGAGTAATTCACCAAAAAGCAAAAGGCTGAGTACGAGAGGCGCGACACGGAGAAGGCCGTAGATGGTGCGGAGGGGTCCGGCAGGAAGAAGGGTGGCCACGGAGGATACCTCGGCAAGGCCCAAAACAAGCAGGAGGCACCCGCGCGACGGTGAGCCAAGGAGGAAGATGAGGACGAAGGCGGCTCAGAGGACAAGTCCAGCGACCATGAGTTTCAGAGGGCCACTAATATGATGTGCCTCGACGGAGGCGCGTCGCTGCACTCTTGCCACCGCCAACTAAAAAAGTGGACAAGGGATGTGAGCGCGGCCGAGCCCTCCATCGGGGTCTATAAGCCCCTGAAATGGCTGAGCACACCCATCATATTCGACTGTGAGGGTCACCATGACTGAGTTACTGCGGTCGGGAGTTTGCCATTGTTGGTTTCTCTAACGATCCGCAACCTGAAGGTGACGACGATGTTGCTGGATGGCGAGTCCGTCCTGAACCTCATCTCCCGTGACGTCATCAGGAGGTTGCAAATCCCAGACGAGGATCTCGAGGAAATGGGAGCGTTTCAAGGGATCAACCCTGGGAAGATCCAGCCGAAGTGGAAGATCACGTTGCCGGTAACCTTTGGCAGCAAACAGAACTACAGGACCGAGAAGGTCGTCTTCGACGTCGCCGACAACCCATTCACCTCGGGCGCCCAACATTGGCCAAGTTCATGGCGACATCACACTACGCCTACAATACGTTGAAGATGCCTGGTCCTATCGGCGTCATCAACGTTAACACCAACAAGAAGGACGCACTTGTTCGCACCAACCGCCTCTACCGGGAAGCCGTCGCGGTGTCCGCCGACAAGGCTCCCACTCCCGCCACCTTGGCTCCCTGCATTAGGAATTGGAAGACCGGCAAGGAGGCCCGTCAAGATGGCCCCGACAAAGGCACCTCCTCTGAGTACTGCGCTGCCGGGGCGGAGGTGCCAGAGAGTTCCGGTGGCAAGGACAAGAAGTCAAAGGCTGCCTCGCCTGAGACCAAGAAGGTGCCCACCAAGGAGGATGGTACGGGTGGGACTTTCACCATAGGTTCCACCCTGGACAGAAAATAGAAAAAAGCATGCTCATCGCCCTCCTGCGGGTGAATCTTCATGTGTTTGCCTGCAACCATTAGATATACCCGCGTTCCCAGGAAGGTGATTGAGCACCACCTAGCTGTCTGCCCTCACATGCGGCCGGTCAAGCAGAAGGTGAGAAAACAAGCTCTGGAGCAGCAAGAGTTCATTGCCGAGGAGATCAAGAAGCTAGAAGCAACAGGCCTAGTTAGGGAGTCATCCATCCTACGTGGTTGGCGAATCCAGTCGTGGTGCGCAAGGCGAACGGGAAGTGGTGGTTGTGTATCGATTTCACCGTTGTCAATAAAGCTTGCCCAAAAGACCATTTTCCCTTGCCGCACATCGACTAGATTGTGGACTCCACTGCTGGCTATGATCCGTTGTCCTTCCTCGACGCCTACTCGATATATCACCAGATTTTCAAGGCCGAGGAAGATGAAGAGAAGACCGCATTCATTACCCCGTGCGGCACATACTGCTTGGTGCGTATGCCTTTCGGTTTGAAGAATGTCGGATCGACATTTGCGAGGGTGATCCAGATTGGTTTTGGGCCCCAGCTCCACAGAAACATGGAAGCTTATATGGATGACATAGTGGTCAAAACCAAGGACAAGGCGACTCTCATACAAGATTTGGAGGAGACGTTCCCCAACCTACGCAAGATCAACCTGAAGCTCAACCCTAAGAAGTGCGTCTTCGGTGTCCCATCTGGCAAGCTTCTCGGGTTCTTCGTGTCCCAGCGGGGAATCGAAGCTAGTCCCGACACGGTCAAGGCCATCGAACAGATGGAGGCACCGAAGTGCGTCATGGATGTGCGGTGCCTAGCCGGCTGTGTCGCCGCTTTGAGCAGATTCATCTCCAAGTCCGCTGAGCATGCCTTGCCCTTTTTCATAATCTTGAAAAATGCAGGGGCCATGCAGTGGACCCCGGAGGCAGAAGCAGCGTTTCAAGACCTGAAGAAGTATCTTTCCATTGTGCCAATCTTGGTCGCTCCTAGGACACAGGAGCCGCTGCTCCTGTACCTGGTCGCGATCAACCAAGTGGTTTGCCCTGCTTTGGTGGTGCGAAGGCAAGGGGCTGAAGCTACATGTGTAGAAGCTACACCATCAGGCGAAGCAGGGCCGGCTCGCGAGCCAAGATCCCCAACAGATTAAGGGACCGGCGATGACAGACCGCCGCCATCCGCGCAGCGCCCCGTCTATTTCGCCAGCTCCCTCCTACAAGGGGCGCGGTCGAGATACTCGGGGGGGTGCACAAATTGCTCTTCGGCCTCCTCATGGCCTCAAGGAAGCTGCGCCATTACTTCCAAGCACATGAAGTCACCGTCGTCACCCGTTTCCCGCTACAGAGGGTTCTGCGGAACCCTGATGCCACTGGCAGGATAGTGGAATGGGCATTGGAGTTATCCAGCTTCGGCTTAAAGTTCGAGACCACATCAACCATCTAGAGCAGAGCCCTAGCGGATTTTATTGCTGAGTGGACTCTAATACCTGAAGACGAGATTCAAGAATCATCCCTCCCGGGCAAGGAAGCAAGCCAAGACTGGACCATGTACTTTGACACTGCGTTCTCGCTCCAAGGTACACGGGCGGGTGTGCTGCTTGTCACCCCCACTAGAGAACACCTGAAGTACGTGGTGCAGATGTACTTCCCCCGGGAGCAGTCGACCAACAATACTGTCGAGCACGAGGGGCTCCTCGCCGGTCTCAGGATCACGGCAGACCACGGAATCAGAAAGTTGGTCATGAGAGGAGACTCGCAGTTGGTCATCTGGCAAGATAACAAGGACTACCAGAGCTCGCTGATGGAGGCACACATCAAAGAAGTGAGGAAGCTAGATGAGGGCTTCGACGGTCTACAAGCAGAGGACATCCCCCATGCCGTAAACACTATCGCCGATGACCTGTTGAAGCGTGTAGCCTTTACGTTACGTGTGGAACCACGGACTTTTGTGCTATGGCTCACCCAACCATCCGTGACAACATCAGCCCGCCAAGAAAAGAGAAGGAAGTTGGACTCCGGCGACTACTTCCCAGCACACCTGCCGGGAAATTCTAGCAACAGTCTTGCCGAGGGAGAGTCTGCCAGGGAAGACCTCTAGCCGGCCGGGGGGATACCACCTTGGCGGAAGACATGCCTTTGGTCCTTGTCGTCGAACCACGCGCTCCTGCATGGGCAAAACAATTCGTCCAGTACCTTCAGACTGGGGACCTGCCCAAAGAGCAGGAAGAAGTAGACAGAGTAGCCCATCAATCCAACATGTATCATTTCATCGACGTCACCCTATACAGAAGGAGACTGAACGAAGTGAAATTGAAGTGCATCCCCCAAGACGAAGGGCAGGAGCTGTTGGCCGAGATACACGGAGGAATATGTGGCTCCCACATAGGGTCAGGAGTGCTTGCCGGCAAGGCATTTCGGCAAGGTTTATTTTCACCCACAACTCTCCAGGATGAAACGACACTAGTAACCAAGTGTGAAGCGTGTGAGTTCCATTCGAAGAAAGCTCATCAACCAGCTCAAGTACTCCACAAAATCCCTCTCTCCTAGCCATTTTCGGTCTGGGGGCTCGATATACTCCGCCCCTTTCCCCGCGCTGCCGGGCGCTTTCAGTACTTGTACGTGGCAATCGACAAGTTCACAAAGTGGCTGGAAGTGGAGCCAGTGAGGAAGGTGACTGCGTAGTCAGGCATTAAGTTCTTCAAAGGGATAGTCTGCCGTTTTGGTGTCCCAAACAGAATCATCACGGGCAACGGCACCCAATCCACAAGACGCGCCTTCATGCAGTACGCCCAAGATATCAGAAGCCGAATATGTTTTGCTTCCATTGCCCACCCAAGGAGCAACGACCAACAGGAAAGGGCAAATGCTGAAGTGCTGCGAGGTCTGAAAACAAGAACTTTTGACAAGTTGCGCAACATGGAAGGACCTGGATTGATGAGCTGTCGGCGGTATGTTGGTTGATCAGAATGATGCCAAATTGAGCCACCGGCTAGACACCCTTCTCCCTGGTCTACGGGGTGGAGGCAGTTCTTCCCACAAAACTCATTTACGGATCGCCTCGGGTGCTCACTCACGATGATCTCGAACAAGAGCAACAACGCCAAGACGACGCCGTGCTCCTCGAGGAAAGCCGTCTTCAGGCACCTGTGCGAGCCTCGTGCTACCAGCAAGCCCTGCGTCGCTACCACAGCCGCAAGGTGCGAGCCCGAAGTCTTGATGTAGGCGACCTTGTACTTCGGCATGTTCAGTCGTCCAAGAACTCAAATAAGTTGATGCCGAAGTGGGAAGGCCTATATCGGGTAGGGAGAGTCACCACGCCTGGTGCAGTCTGGCTAGAGACAGAGGATGGAATTCCGGTGAGCAACTCCTAGAACATCGAACATCTTCCCAAGTTATACTCGTAGGGAGAGGCCGCCGGGTACACCCGCGACCACCTTTTGTACAAGTCTTGCCAATGTTGCATGTAATCCTTTGTACAAAGCTAGACGACAAACTTGAGTGCAGTCAAATAAAGTTTAGCGTCATGCATCATCTAGATTTCACATGATTGTAATCATGCATACATATGATCCAGGGTTTGGTGTAGCACATAAATTGACAAGCACCAAGATATCTATGTCTATTTTCTCTTCTTTCTTACCGCGAAGAATAGGTCCTCCTCTGTGCACAAGTTTGCTGGGGGGGAGAAGAGGAGGAGGCATACAACATACAGAACAAGAATGAGCCTGGAGTCAAAAGGAGAGTCGCGGTCCAAGTGATAGGTGACAAAAACTCCGAATAAACTCCTGGCTCAAGGTATGGCTCCTTAGCAACGCCTTCAAACTCTTGTATGGGAAACTTGTGCACCGAAGAGCCTAGCCACCGATGCCCTGAATACTATCTGGAAGTGCGCCTGTCAACTAGCGGCCTCTGATGGTCGCCTCGTTGAAAAGAGGCGTGCTCGATAGTGCCAAGGCAAAACATAGAGGCGGAAAGGCACCTCGCCAGTGGTGACGACCCCAGCGGGGAGGCCAAGCCTGTCTCCCATGGCATCCCCGTCAAGACATGCCGGCGGAAACATAACCCGAGGATAAACAATACAAAGAAAGGGCCGCTGAAAAGAGATCACACCCATTCGAGAAAAATAACGAGTATATTACAAATGCTGATAAGCGCATTTTAAGCTTAAATGTGCCCGTGAGTTTAACATCGTAGGGACAGGGGAACGCGAAGCCGTAAATCCCAGCGGGAGCCTTGCACCCTTGAGAGCCTTGAGGTACACGCCCTCCAGTATGCGCCCGATGGTGAAGCTCATGCCGGTGTTTCGGTACGCCAGTTTGGTGAGCACCTTCAAGAGAATGCATCGGCAGAGCCCGCGGGACTCGTCAGAAAGGCGCGCTGACTCACCGGCCTGGCGCTGCTTCAAAGCGTCCTCCACGCCTTCGAAGAACAAGGTGAACCGGCGCCATGGGATACCGCCAGGTCCGAAGGGTAGCCGTAGCCCTGGATGCCCATGGCGGACATCTGCGCGTCGACCCTTCCGGCCACGTCGACAAGACGCTCAATCCACAACTTGACGTCGCGCACATAAGCTGCGCGGGCCACAAAAATGGACTTGAGCTCGTCAGCCTCGCTCTGGAGCTTCACGGCCAGAGCCTCCTCTCGAGCTTGACTGTCTCGGAGAGCTTGCTTCGAAGAGGCCAGTTTCCCTTGCAGCACTGAGACGACGTTGTTGGCGGAGAGGAGCTTGGCGGAAGCGTCGGAGGCGGCAGCTTGAGCCTCTGTTAAGCTAGAGAGGATCTTTTCCCTCTCGGTCCTGAGCTTCGATGCCTCCTTCTTGAGCCCTGTGAGGTTCGCTTCCAGCTCCCTCGCTCATGCGGCAAGCTCCTCCTTGGCCCCTTCGGCGGCAACGGCCCTCTCCGCCACCTTCTTCAACTCCGCGGAGAAGTCGGAGGCCTGGGCAGCAAGAGCATTCTTGTGCTGCTCCGCCAACTCTTGGGTACGCTACACCATGAGACGCTCGACCTCCTCGTCTTTTGCATGAAGTCGTCCATTGAGTTCCCTCTCACGGCCAACGATGTCCTCCTCTGCTGCGTCAAGGCTGATATGGAGGGAGTTGAGGCAGACCTCTTTGTCTGTGTGGCGAGTTTTCGCCTCCTCCTCCTCCTTATGGATATCGTAAGACATCAGGAGGAGCTCCTCCCTTTCGCCCTTCGATCGTGCGCGTTCCTCTTGCAGTTCCTGGAAGGCTTTGGTGAGCTGTTCTTAATCCTGATCGAAGGACCGCTGGAACGACTCCTCCCTCGCCTCAACAACTGTCGCCCGGGAGTCCAGTTTCTCCTTCCGAGCGCGATAAAGGGCCTGGAGCTGGCTCAAGTTGTCCTCCATGGATAGGAAGAGCTGCTCCTTGCCGAGCTTGCTACCGCCGGCCTCCAGCCCGGTAACGACATCGAGCCCGTCGGCGGTGGAGACCACTCCATCAAGGATCAATCCTGCCACGATCTCGCTGACGCGAGTCATCCCCCGCGAGCTAACGAATTGCCCCTTGCCTGCATGGATGCACTCGCCGGAAGGAGGGACCGCTCAGGAGGAAGGATGGTCTTCCCCAGATCCCTCGTCGATGAGCGGGGAGCCCACATCCGGCGCAGCCTCCTCTGTGGCGGCAGTAGAGGAACCGCAAGCATGCCCTTCAGGCTCTTTAGCACTCTCCTCCATCGATTCCTGGGCGTTTTGGTCCCGCACCTTCGCCACGGTCTCCCCGGTAGCAACCTTATCGGCTTCAGCTGCGGCGTCCAATGCTATCTCCTCAATGACGAGATCAACAGCTGCCTCGCCCAAGCAAAAAGAGAAGAGCAAAGAGCCTGAGGTCCGGGAAGAAGAAGAGGGAAAGAAAGGGAAGGGAAGCGCAGGTGTCCCCAGACAGGATACTCACCTTCATCTAGGGGGCAGGGTGGCTGCCCTCTCCGTGGCAACGTCAGCGGCCGGCACGAGGTCCTCAGCCTCCAATCCTACTGGGCCCTCCTTGGCGTGACTGGCCCTAGCAGGGGGGTCGTCCCTGTCTGGCGTGGCCCTCAAAGATTCCGCCTACTGCCGGTCCTTCCCTGCACGATGGGTAATGTCAACGGTGAATACCACGTCCCCGGTACTCGGCAAGGGGAAACATGAGGTGGACCCACGCTGGGGGCTCTGCTGCGGGCAGACCGAAGTCGACTCCGGTGCCGTGGGGATGATAGCCGAGGGTCTATCGCTCACCGACACCTTTGCCCTCTTGGGCATCCTCTTTGCCAGCGTCTCCGTTTCCCTGCAAGAGGCCAAGGTCAAGACAAGTCTCATGAGAGATAATAAGAATGGAAGAATGAAGGCAGGGATACGTACTCTTCATCCTCCTCCGAGTTGAAGGTCGAGAAGTCGAAGTTCAGATCCTCCTCGCCACCGGCGGGAGGCGACGGCCCTTTTGAGCGCTTGGCGGGGAGGAGACTGGAGTTTGCCGCACGAGGAGCCTGGTGTCGGCGTGCCGAAGGACCCGTTTAGGCCTCTAGTGTACCAAAGGCTCCTCGGCCTCCTCATCCTCCGCCTCTTCAGACACATGGACAACGGAGGGGACCTGGGAAGAGGAGCTATCGGCTTCCCCGACAAGCACATCCGCTATCACCGTCAACTCCCTCGTATTCTTCTTCTTCGAAGGACCCGACCGCCCCTGCCGCTGTGGTGGGGGCCCTCTCCTGAAGCTGGCTGGCTATGAATGCCACCTCGTCTTTGGTGGTGGGACGGATGAGCACGACCTCCTCCACCCTGGCGACCTTTTCTGACGAGCGATCGAAAAAGGACAAGATGTCCTCATCTGACGAATGAGCATAGGTCGGAAGGATGCCATGGGCGTTGCACTCCGGCATAATTGCCAGGAGCATGCTCAGCGCCGAGATGATGAACAGAGGGATAACGCCCGCCGGAAGCTGGAGCTTGGGGTCGAACTTGAACAGCTTTCCACAGACGTAGGCCTGCTGCAGAACGGTCAGGTTGTTATACAACCCCGGCCGCAGCCGCATTATGTCTGACGCGTTCCAGTACGCCGACGCCAGCCTGCCGCCTCTGTGCTGAAGGGGGCCATCCGCATTCGGATGAAATCATAAGCCACCATTTCCATCGTCAGCCCTGTGCCTCTCAGATGCAGGATCCTGGTGACGGGGATGGCCAGTTTCTCATCGTCTGGATCTAGGTTCCTCCAGTCATTGCCCCGGGCCTCAATCTTGGAGGTCCTGGGCTCGCAGAAGGGTAGAACCCCATTTCCTGAATCGAACACCACTTCCGTCACCACTTCTCCCACTTCTCCCAGAGAGTCCCTTCCAAATATGCCACCTTCCACCCGGTCTGTGGAATCCAGGTGATGGAGCCAGAAAGAGTGTCTCCTCTTCGAATATGACGGATGAAGTAGTGGCAGGAGAGGGCAATGTTGGGGATGATGCCTACGAAGTTTTCGCAGAGATGTGCAAATATCAACATGCATGTCACGACATTCGACGTAAAATCCAGGAGCCGAAAGCCGTAGGTCTGCATGATATCAACGAAGAACTCTGAGAAAGGTGGGCAGAGCCTGCAATAGAAGAAATTAACAAAGAACGGGTAGTTATCCAGTTCTTGGCCCGATTCCCCGTCGTTCATGATGGTGGCCGCATGCACCGTTGTCTTCACCGCCCACATGAAGTGGTAGCGCTCAGACAAGGCGCGCACCTCAATCCCTGGGGGGAAGAAGGCGAGCTCCTGCCGCTTCTTCGCCATCTCCTTCTCCGTGTTGACTGGCTTCCCCTTCTTGGCTCTGCTCCCCTTCGACGACTTGTCGATGGCGGAATGGGCTGCTACTGGGGGAAGCGGTTTCGGGAAGGAAAACGGGGGAAGCAGAGGCTCGGTCTCAAGGAAGAAGATGACAGCGGCGGCGAGATTGGAGGAATAGGAAAGTAAGGAAGCAACCACGGCCCTCGTTCTTTTCCTTTGACACGAACGCAGGCCGGCCCTTGGTTGCCCAACTAACGGCTCCACGCGCACACGGCTGCCTTGGCCACTGCACGCATGCCGCACACCCTCCCACTTCGGCGTTCAATGCGCGACGTGGGGAAAGAAAGCCTGTAGCGGCTCAATTCCGATAAGCCCAGTGCCCACGAGTCTGCGCACCGCTTTGGGCCTTGACCAACAACGCCTAGCATGCGTGTGTGGCCCGGGCCCGGGGCTCCTGTCAGTGCACTAAAG
The DNA here is from genome assembly GCF_904849725.1 of Hordeum vulgare subsp. vulgare. Classification (NCBI taxonomy): domain Eukaryota; kingdom Viridiplantae; phylum Streptophyta; class Magnoliopsida; order Poales; family Poaceae; genus Hordeum; species Hordeum vulgare. The sequence continues at coordinate 195,627,656 of NC_058522.1, forward strand.
ACTGGGGTCTCAAGTGCCCCGGAGTAGTGTGCAGACACTGGCAGCCCCTCTGCATTGGCAAGGTGCGTCGCTGGAGCTTAGGGCGGAAGCAAGACTTAGAAGCCCCCAAGTACAGATTGCAAGCCCCCGACAAGCACTCGCTTGCTGGGAATAAAGAAGAGACCCCGACAGGAGCTCCCTGCCGAGGAGATAGACAACGCCACGACGAGACCCTCCTGCCAAGGAACGAGGACCGAGCCCCGGCAAGCCATCCTTGCTGGGAAGATTGACAAGGCCTCGGTAGGCCATCACCTCCCTGCCGAGAGGAACAAGAAGAGACCCGGGCAAGGTAACCCTCTCGGGAAGGAAGAGAAGGCCCGAGGAGAGGCGCGGCCCCAGGGCGCCTTCACGTCCTGTGAACTCCTCCACCGACGAACACATCACCGCCGATGCATGGACCAAGCGTCCACCCGCACGCCAGCGCAACACCCAGAAGTTGCCACGTGTGTGTATGTCTCCAACCTCCCCCTCAGGAGGTCAGGGAAGTCTGTTGACGCATTAAATGCACCGCAGTAACACTATGGCTGTCTATCGGCGTTGTTCCACTCGTGAACCCACCGCTCACCCACTGAGACACTGTGGTGACCTCTTCAACTATAAAAGGAGGCCCAAGGATCAGTAGTAGGGACTTTTGGCTTTTTGACCAATGAAAAGGCTGTAAGAGGGACATATCTACACTAAACTAAAACGAATAACTAAACACATGCAGGAGTAGGGTTTTATGCACGACGCGGCCCGAACCTGGGTAAAAACGACCTTGCGGGGCCCTGACTGTTGGTTCTGCTCTTGCCGCGACCCCTCTCCCCGCCAAACCAGCAAAAGGGGATCGTTGAGGCCCCCATAGGTGTCGAGCATTTCACCTACAGGCTCCATGTAACTACTTCTCATTTTACCATTTGATCACCATTTTTACCCCTGTTGTCCCACTTCTTCTTAATCCAAAGCCCCCACATTCTTCCAGGGCATCTCTAATATGTCAATGCATCATTTCAAACCAAGAGATGGCATGCTAATGTAGGAAAACTAAGCAGCTCATCTACAAGTTGATTTCTGGCTGAATTTTAGCCTTGCACAATAAGTACTAGTTACCCACCTTTGCTTGAGCTCGAACATGGCAGTGTTATAGTCCTTGCATAGCTAACGCTGCCAAACATAGTTTTTCCCCAAGACTCTCCATTTGAGACCCACTTTTATTAGCTCTAAGTTTGTTGTTACAAACTTAACCACAGTCAAAGACCATTCAAACTAACTCCACTTGTGACCAAACTCCTCAATCACAACCTAGCTAGCATGCCCCACACCAAAAACACCTTTGACTGGTCAAGCTGCTGGTGGAGGCATGGGTGGCCATGGTGACCAGCACCCTGGCATGCAAAACTGGTGCGTTGCACCTTAACCTTGCCCCACAGCTCGAATCAGGCAACCACTTCTTGTCTCAGCATGTCACAGCCGCTCCTTTTGACCGTTCCAAGCACTTTCCAGCACCAGCTAGCCTTCAAGCTTCACCAAGGACGTGTGGCTGCCATGCATAGGGAGCTCCCGAGCTCTCTCTTTCCCTCCCGCTCTCTTATCTCCTCTGCAACGAGCCCCTCTCGGTCATATGCTTTCCCCTCCACCTCGAGCAAGCCCAGGAAGCCAGCAACTCCTCTTCTGGGGCTCTCCATCGCCAAGAATGGCCGAAGTGCCGCCCCGGCCATGCTCGAGCCCGAGCACCCCTGACCCTCCCCAGCCTCACTCTCTCTACCTAGAGCCTCCAAGAGCACCCCAGCCACCCGCAACTCCTTCCCCGTCCTTCCTCTCCCCTCCAGGTGGCCGGGGCGCCGCTCCCCACAACCACCATCGCCGCTCTCCACAGCGGCCAATGGCACGCAGGCCCTCGACCTCCCAAGGCTCCTGGGGCAGCCAGCGGTGCGATGTGTCGCCCTAAGCCCGCCAATGGGTGGAGCACCGCCGGGGGCTGGCCAGTGCCTCCGGAGGAATCCTGGGTGTCGGTCGGCTCCTCCCTCCCGTGCTCCCCCCTCCCGTGCTCCCTCTCTGTCTGAGCGAAGGAGGAAGAAGACTCCTTCACGCAGGGCCCCCTGTCAGCGAGCCAACATTGGGCCCAGGCATTAAGTGGCCGCACCCCTGGCCGGAGACCATCTCCCCCGCAAGGAGGCGAGTTCCTGTGAATGTGCCTACGATGTGGCTGGCCTGCCGACGTGGATGAGCAGCCGGGCCATCCCAATCTCTATATCTCGCTCATGCGTTGGGTTTCTTAGTCAGTCTGGCCCGTTTAGGTAGATTCTTTCCCTCCTTTTGTTTTTCCAGAGACACTAGTTAATCCATAAATAATTATTTATAATTCAAAAATTGATGATACAAAATCCTGAAGGTTCCTAAAATCAAGGGCTATCCAAGGATGTTCTTTGCACATTTTTCCAAACAACTTTTCTGTTGTATCATTATTTAAATACAGATCTGAATACTCCTAGCCTCACCTTTAAAAATTCCTATAGTGTTCAAATCAACTCCAAATGGAGTGATTCTAAATTCTAGAGTCTTCTAATATCATGCCCTATTTTTGAAGCCTTGGTCAACATTTTTGTATCACATATTTCTGTTGCAATAAATAAATAACTCCCTTTTGCAATTTACCAGTATTGGAAAATCCCTAGTATATTCATATCAACTCCAAATCCAGTGAAACAACTTCCTAAATAGTTCTCAAATTATGCTCTCTTAAATGAGTGCCTCCACTCATTTTTATCATGATATTTTCTATAGACTTCCTTTAAGATCACCTATTCCTCCTTTCATCCATTCAAAATTCTCTAATGATCCAAACCTCCCTCCTATGGCAAGCTTCAGGTATTTTTCTTATGACCAGACAGGTCCAAGAAAAATAAAACTTCCAATTATATATCACTTTTACTTCTACTTGTTGTGTGACTTACTGTGATTGTTTCTGACGATAGTTGACAGAGTAGACAGAGTACTCGAAGTTGGATCAGAAGATCTCGAAGACCGCGAGGACTTATGTGAGCAAAGGCAAGCAGCCCTTTGACCATGTTTGAGCAAAATATTATTTGCATGCTAAGTAGAGCAATTATTCCCATTGCAAATGATCATGATTATTCGGTAAATCATTGATATGATGTTTTCGATGGCTCGTCCGGAGCACTTGCATTTTGAGCATGATCCTATGACCTATGAGGCTCGCGCTAATATCATATTGAAAAGCAGAGCTAAGCATAGTAGAAGCATGAGCATGATGATGGTAAATATCAAAGGTTTATGAAAACCTCATCGGGTGCCACTAATGCCCGAGGGTGATGATGAGTTAGGTGACCACTTGTGGAGAAGTGGTGCACCAGGAAATATTTTGGTGTGAGTGGTTTTGGAAATGGGATTAGATTTATGATGTGTCGACCATCCCAACCTTACATGTGCGACCATGTTACCCCTTTATGGGATAGGGCTTTGTTGATTACTCTGGTCGGTGCTAGCAAAGAGCCACATTACTAGTGGAGGGAGTGATATGTGGTCACTCTCGTGAGAGGGTCGTGCCAGGTAGGATGACTATGCCATTTTTACCTATTCCGGGCACACCGTTGGTCCCCGCATGGATGGTACTCTCCAGAGTTGGTGCTCGTAAGACGTACATCATGTGGTCTGGGTACCAATCGGGTTGATCTCTTTGTCTAGTATTGTCAGGGGAAAGACATTGATCGGGTACTTACCTCGGGTATGTTATATACCGCGAGTCGTGGATGACACGGAAGTTTCCCGGATCTAGTGGGTACATCGTACAACGTCTGCAGAGTGTAAAACTATTCGAATAGTCGTGTCCACGGTCAAGGACAATTGGGTAATCTAGCTTAAACTACATCCAGTCGGTTCCGCATAAACCAAGTGTGTGTGTGTGTGTGTTCAAGGAGTTATGTGAAAGAGTTGATATGACCAAGTTTGGTGACCTAGCATATCGGGCGAACCCGAAGTGTTGAGCCCTCAACATATATGTTGATATCTGTAACTTGTTCTTCTGAATATCATCTAGCTTATTACGCATATCCATACCCGTCTATGATCATGTTTGTTTGCATTCAAAGCTTGCTTTCCACAAATGTTGCATACCACTTTATTATCGTACCAACTTCATTATCCACATCATGGGTTGTTTGCGAGTACATTCAAAGTACTCATTGGCTTGCCACTGGTTACTTCATTGACCACGTATGAAAGAATAGGAAATGGTGAAGAGCACCTTGGAGACGTTCATGCGACCTAGGACGCTTCCCAGTCAGAATATCTGTAGGTTAAGGCTGATGGCATGGGTTCACGCTTTCAACCAATATTTCCGGTATTGGTGAAGTTTGGTGTGTTAGCTCTCAAGGACCTATATATGTAAGGACTTGACTGCAAAGGTCATTTATTGTATCAAACAGTATGTATGTATGTAAGACTCTTGTTATACAGTTTATGTGTGTTCGGTGAGCATTGATCTCTGGGATCACTGAGCACATTCGTTCGGCAATCTCGACCCGTAAGTCGGCGTCGCCACAAAATCGGTCTCCCTGAGATGTGGAAACTGCCCTAGGTCATCGTATCGGTACCACCGATATTTATATATCGGTCCCATCGAGAATTCAAAAGGTTCCACATTAAGTGCAACTCGGTACCACCAAGATTCATTTCGGTGTCACCGAGTTGGGAAATATTGTTATAATGGTTGGATTTTGGTCCATGCCTATATATACGCCTCCACCTCCTCTCATTCATAGAGGAAGCACTCAGAACACACACACACACTTGCCAGATCCATTTTTCTAAGAGAGAGCCACCTACCCAAGCTAAATCTGTGAGAGAGTGACTCAGTGTTGAGGAGACTATCTTTTGAAGCCCAAGAGCAAGGAGTTCATCGTTCTACCGCATCTATTACCTTTTGGAGGTTGGTGCCTCCTAGATTGGTTAGGTGTCGCTTGGGATCCTCCTACTTCGTGTTGTGGAGTTGAACCAAGAAGTTTGTAAGGGCAGGGAGATCGCCTACTTCATGAAGATCTACCGTGAGTGAGGCTAGTCATGTGTGGATTTAAGCCTTGGTGGAACAGACAAGGCTGCTTCTTCGTGGAGCCCTTGTGGGCAGAGCCCTCCGTGAACTCTCGCACGCGTTACCCTCCGTGGGTTGAAGGCTACGTACGATAACACAACCTATCAGAACCATACCAAAAATTGCCTTGTCAACCTTTGCGTTTGATCTTCCTTCCCTCCCTCTATATTACATTTGCATATCTTTACTTTCCGCTGCTATACTCTTAGATACGCATGTGTAGGGTGAACTTGACTAGTCATAATTCTAAAAGTGGCCCACGACTAAAATTGGGAAAAGGCTAAGTATTTTATTTGGTCAAGTAGTCTAATCAGCCCCCTATAGACATACTTAGGATCCTACACCTTCCTTCCTTGAGCCAGCCTCCCAGGCGATGGGACGTAATCCGGCCTCTCTGTCTCAAGCCGCCTCCTCGGCCTTGGCGCTAAGCTCCTTCTCAACCAAAATGGTATCCCTGCCGGGCGGATCAACCCACGGGGCATATACACAACAACTCCCGTTTAGGCACATGACAATAATAAATGTTATTAAACATGGCAAGAGGTGAAGCATAAATAAACTATATATCTAGGCATTTTAAATGAGGTTGGAAACAACTTATAGCATTTCCAAAATGACACCATATGTTAATTTCGGAATTGGTCCAGATCTGAAATAACCATATTTTATATTTGTTAAAAAGGAAAAAATGCATCACGTGATTCTACACATCATTCCAGATGATTTACATATATAGATCATCTAAAATGGAGCAATGGTCTAAAAGATATGACCAACACAAGATAAATATGGCATGAATGTAAGATACATGCAAACGACAAACACAAACATTTTAAATCATGGATGGAACAATATATTCTGAAACTACATGAAATTCTAGGCAAGTTTCATATATGGCATGTTCAAAATGGATCAATGGTACAATCAACTCAAGTTCCAACTATAATCTGTCCAAAACAGCAACATGGCATTTTGCACAGACCAAAACAACAAGCTACACAAAGCTAAAATGCACAAATAAGACGTTGGGCCATAGTTTACTTGATTTATAATAATTCATTTCAGATGAACAAATTGATTAGAAGCATGGATCAATAGGAAATGTGCTAACAATATGGCTATTTGAAAAAGGTTTAAGACTTAGAGAAAATAACAGGTTTAACATAACATTTTTATTCTGAAGGCGTACTGGCAGCAATAAAAACATATGCCGCATGACTAATCACGGCATGCAAATCTACCACATGATATGTGCACATTATGTACTACAAATAACTATATAGGAGAATCATCAGAATATGCACAGAAACACTTCAATCATCAACACAACATGGCAATGTGAAGAAAATAGATTCTCGGACTTAGTGGACATAACCGGGTGCAAGAGCAGCAGTTTTAACATATTGGCATGTTGGACAGCAGAAATATCTATGACACAAATCCTATATATGGAAGCTAATGGCACCACATGAGAGACCATAACATGCTTAACAAAACACTTCATCGGGGCAACAATAAAGGAGTTGTAGATCAATGGAAATTCACATGGCAAAACAGAACAAAATATAATAGTTCAAGACTTTAGAATTATTTTAGCATCTCAAAACAACAACATTGAGTAAGCATGTTCACATGATAAAAACTACAGCTAAACATGCAATTCATGGCATGGAAAACATACTACCACCAAATAGACATGCAATTCATGGCATGTCACTAGTTCAAAGTATACATGGTTTGCTTAATACGAGCTTCATAAAATGGAACTTAACATTAAGAGATTACTAATTTTAACATGATAGCACCATTAGAGCAAAAAATGAACATGTTAATGATGATTTACATGGCATCCAGAGGCATGGCATCAAAGTATACATCACATAGAACAAATCCCATGAAGGAATCACACGCATAAGATCTACGCATTACATGCAATCATCCACACAAGTTTGAATATAAATATTAGTTTTGCAATCTATGACGGGATGGACTTTTACAACACAAATATAAGCATGTAGATGAATCCTAATATGTATGTGAATGATGCCATCATGTAGGGAACTAAGAGTAGATGATTTTTCATATATAGCACATTTTTATCCGATGCACGGTTACCAAGATGCAAGCATCACAAAATGCAATGATGTTGTTTAAATGTACAATTTTCAAGGACTTTGTCATTTTAGCACTAGTCATCAGATAGGCTAACTAATGAACAGTTCGCATGATAGACTAAACATGCATGTGCGTAGAATATAGTTAAGCAGCGAACGCGTGGGGCTTAGACGATGGTCACCAGTGGACTGGGCTGGATGTGGGCCCTGGACGACCAACCGGCCCACGAGCGGCGGTAGGCACGGTCTCGTCCTCCTCGTCGCTCTCATGACCGACCGGGACCAAGGCGGCAGCTGCAGCGACGCCGGTTGGCGGTGGTCGGCACAGAGGTGGGGCTCCCCAGGAACAAATGGATCTATGGCAGGGCTGCCCAGATACATCCATCTCCGGCGGCAACAAGGCACGAGGTGACGACAGTGGTGGACATGGCTTCGGCCACCTACTGGGAATAGGAGGCAAGGTCGTGAGTGTGTGGTTTTGCCTGTCTGCGGGTGGTGGCTCAGACAGAGTCCTACGAGGTGGCGCGGTGAGGCACTCAGGCGCGAGGGCAGATGTCGCTTGGGCCAACGCCGGTGTAGCTTCTGGCCGAGGCGAGACTAATTTATGTCCTACGGGTATGGAGCGGGAGGAGAGAGGAGAGGCATGTGGCAGTTGCAGTATTAGGTTGGGCTTGCACGGAAATTGAGGCAATCTAGGGTTTTCTTTAGGAAGACTACGCCTTTCTTATATAGGCAGAGTTAGGGTTTGAGTGGGGTTTGGGGGTGTTTTCGACCTTCCGATCATGATTTGACGGTCCTGACGGAGAGGGTAATTGGGTGTGTTGAGTGTTTTGGGCTGAGAAGAGAGGGTTGTTTGATGCCGACAACAATTTGGAACACCAAAAGATTCGACGTTTATCCGTCTATAGTGTCGCTATATGCTTAAAGGTTCGGGTATTAAACAACCTCCGAATGCGACAAAACATGGCACGCGGTCCACTCAAACTATATTTAAACTGCACATCAACTTTTGACCCATTCCAAGAAAGTTTCATATGCAATTTTGAAAACAATATTTTAATGATGGCGTAGGCACATGCATGTGTGGTTGGTCACGAGCTGTCTTGACAATACCTAAGTGAATGATCTATCTTTATTACATTACCCATCTCGCGAAGTTACATTAAGTTTTATGTGATTGAAGTTTTAAAGTTTAGGGTGAGATATTAATATGAGGAGAATAACTAGCAGCAAGAACCTAAGATTTGGGATGGCCAAGCCATCCCTAAGGTAATATCCAAGAAAGACTCAAGCGTCTAAGCTTGGGTATGCCCTGGAAGGCATCCCCTCTTTTGTCCCCAACATTATCGGTATATCTTACTTGGAGCTATATTTTTAATCATCACATAATATGTGTTTTTCTTGGAGCATCATTTTATTTTGTTGTTCTCTCTTATGTGTTATTTATTATAAGGTTTTTAAATAAAAAGTTCCAAGAATATCCTTTATAATGCTTGAATTGCATGTGTGATATGTGTTGTACAAAAACAAAATTTTTTGTTGTAGTATTTGAGTTATTAGATTTTACTCCAACATAGAATATTTATGAAATTAATACATGGTGATTTCATGAAAATTATTTATCATGTCCTAAATTTTCAGAATTTTTCGAGATACAGGAGTACACTTTTTAAAAAAAGTGCTACCGACTTTTCTGCTTAGACAAATTGCTGTCATAGTTTTGTTATCTACTTGTCCTAGAGTTTTCACTACTTATATTAGTGGATATAAATTGTGGAAATGATAGTACATAATAACAAATGTTTGAAAAATATTATTGAACTTTTCTTGGCATTACATGAAGCGTTGATTTATTCTTATGTGTACTAACTTATGTCACAAGTTCTTTTCAAGTTTTCTGTGGCTGCAGTTTTTGAGACACACGTGAAGCTGGGAAACAAAACCTCAAGCTCGGGGATGCCGAAGGAACCCCAAGTAATTATTTCTAGACTCAAGCATCTAATCTTGGGGATGCTACACATCCCACCTCTCCTCATCAAACAACTATCGGTTAGCTTATGTTGTGCCCAAATTTTTATTTGTCCACATGATATGTGTTTTTATTGGAATGAATTTTGTTATGTTTTATGTTTTGAAATAAATTATAAGATCTCAAAATCTTTATTCATAGAGAGAGTCCTCACATAGATACTTAATTGTTTGACTACTCATTGATCACCACCTATATCTTTCGAGGGTAGTTTGATGTTTACTCGTGTGTTTCTCTTATATCCTAAGAGTGAATTGTGAATAAATCAAATATCATTAATCTAAATTTATCAATGTGCTATATCCTTACTAGTAGTTTAACATTTTGTTTAGAAAGTAAAATCTATTGAAGTTTGATAATATCAGTAATTGTCACGCAAGAAATTCATGAATGATTAGTATAAGAAAGAGAACTTTAACATGCAAGTATATTATCTTGGACATCTTTCATGATTGCAAATGCCCACTAATTATACTCAAACTTAATCTACTAGTTGATGTTGGACAAAGAAGACAACATTATGGTTATGTTTGGTTGTATTTGCATAGAAGTTATATTGTTATGGATCCACCAACATGTGGTACTTGTTTAGAACCTTTTGCTAGACAAAACTTCGTACTAAGTAGAGATACTAATTGTACATCCAAATCGTTGAGCCAAGTTTCTTCTATGAGTGTCCACCTTACGTACCTATATATGGTATTTCAGTTTCATTCCAAGTATGTTTCCATGTGCCATCTCTAAATCCTTCAAATAAACATCCGTTTCTTGTGCCTGTACCGCTCATAGAGCGATCGGGGCAGTCAATATCTTCCACGCTATGCGAGTTACTCTCATGATGAGTGTTTATTCACTTGTCATTGCACAATACAGGCTGGTACAAAGGAATTCCAGTCATGCGTAATACAAAAATAGATAAACTAGAACCCCCCTTAGAAAGTTGATTGTTTGGAGGGCACACGTGGATACAGCTAGGCATGGAAAGTGTTTGAATGGTTGAGGGGGATTAAAATTTCTATTCTGTTTGGGAACTGCCAATAATGTGATTAGCATGGAAGATATTGAATTCCCTTGTTGTAGCATTGATAGGAAAGGCATACCATCCTAAATATATTCATCTCGCTTTTAAACTATGAGCTCTTGCACCTACGCAAATCACTGCTTCCCACTGCGAAGGGACATTCTATTTACTTATATGTTATTTACTTTTCATGTTGAGTCAACTTCTTATTCTAACCAAAATCTATTAGTTGGCAAGCACCATGTGGTGGGGAAATATCCAAACACATATATCCACTGAAATATAATAGATCATGATTCATTATTGTTGACAATTATCTTCATGATATGTATGTTGGGAGGCAAAACATTAAGCCCATATCTTTCTTTGTGTTCGATGGATGTAGTTTGTTCTAAACATATAGTTTGAGTATTAGCAATCATAGAAGACTATATCATAATTAACTATGTGGAGCTCTTACGTAGAGTTGATGATGCATTGAAATTGTTTGATGACTAAGAACATTGGTTGTTAAGTTTCAAGAGATTGCATTAACCATGACATGTGAATTGTTTGCTACTCTATCATTATGAGTTTTATGAGAAACAAATTGTTGGCTATGATGGTAGAAAAGAGATTAAAATTATAAATGGTCAAAACTACTCACTATGCTACCATGCACACTTCATAAATTACTTCTTTTATCATTTACCTACTCGAGGATGAGTAGGAATTAAGGTTGGGGATGCCGATACGTATTGAATGTATGGATAATTTATGAAGTATTCATGCCATATTTCCTATGTTTATGTTAATTTGATATGGTATTGATGAAATACATATCATTTATTTAGAACTAACCTGGATTGACTTTGTTTTCAATAAAATTACCGTGGTGTTGTTTTTTGTGCAGAAAATGGAAGTTCCCTGAATCGCCCAATTTTTTTTATGATTTACTTTGGGGAAAATAAGAAATACCAGATTGAAGAGGGCGCAACCACCCTGCGGCTGAATCCTGTTGTGTGGTGGGCCCCACGTGGCTTCGTTTGGCGTGCTTCCAATGCTAAAAAATCCTATATATATACCAAAACCCTTATAAATTAGGAGAGAACTTCCGCCCCACCACCGCCACTCTCTGTATCAAAGAAAAACCCATGTGGAGCCTTTCAATTACCCCGTCGGAGAAGGGAAACCATCACCGGTGGACATCTTCATCATCACAACAGAGGCACGAGGACGGAGTAGTTCACCGTTGGGTTGAGGGTATGTATAGTCCCTATGTGTTTGATCTCTCTCACTGTCGTGTTCTTGAGATGTCATGATCTTGATGTATCGTGGGGTTTGTTAATATGGTTGGATCATATGGTGTTCTTCCCTTGTTATTTTTCAGGATAAATTGAATCTTCCCCTTTGAGATTTTGTTATGTCAGATTGAATATTGGATTTGAGAACACTTGATGTATGTCTTCCATGTGGATACCTGTAGTGACATTGAGGTATTCTATTGACTCACCTGATATATGTTATGGCATCAACTTGCGGATTCCAGTGACCGTGGGGATCTATGCATAGGGATGGATTGCATGCTTTCACACTACGTTCCTGATACGTCCCAAACATATCTATAATTTATGCTTGCTCCATGCATGTTTTGGGTGATATTGCTATGTGTTTTGTACACTTTCATTCCTTCTTCAACATATTTGGACTAACCTACTAACTCAGCGCACCCAGTGCCAGTTTCTGTCTGTTGATGTTTGTGAATTGCAGATTTATACCCATATTTAAAGTGCCCGAAAAATTCCACAAAAAATATATAAAAATCAGCATTCCAGAAGACTCCACACGGCTGAAGGAGGGCCAGAGGGGGGCCACCAGGCCTCTAGGCGCCCTGGTGGCGCGGCTTGCCCCCTGGCCGCGCGAGGAGGCCGCCTGGATAGGACCCACCCCCTCTGGTGACCTACCTTGGCTCCTATTTTTACCCCCATGGAGGAAACCTTGATTCTGGAACCCTTTTCTCCAGAAGCAATTCCGATCTCCGCCGCCATCGCCAACAAGTTTCGGGGGACCAGAATTCCTATGCCAGCACCCTGCCGGGACAGGGAAGTGTCCCCGTATTTATCTCCATTGACGTTGCTTCCTCCCTCCATGAAGCGGGAGTAGTTCCTCCTCGGGGACGAGGTCTTCTACAGTAGCTATGTGGTTAATTCTCTCTCCCATGATGTGATCTTGATTGTGATCATAGGCTATGTTAACCTAGGGTGATCCCATGATGTTTCCCCTTCTTCTATGTATTGGATTGATGTACTCACTTGATCTTATCTAGTATAATCCATGGGAACATGGTGACAGTGGTTTATTGGACACGGATTAGAAGAATATTTTCATAAGTGATTCCCTCTTTTATGAATTGATTGAAGATTGAGAGTCTCTTGGTGCTTGTCTTGACTATCCTTGAGATATGTTGATGTGATTGTGGTACTCTCTTTGGATGGCCGCGGTGACATTGGGAAATCCATAGATGAGAACTACAAACTCTGACGTGTACTTTTGTAGCCATACATAATTCTCGTCCTCTCTTGATCACAAAGGAATGACCTCCGAGTACGTCACCATTGCATGTTTTAGTGGAAATATCATGTGATTAGACTATGTTAATGTTCTTGTGAGTTTCCACTAGTGAAAGTATGAAGCCTAGGCCTTGTTTCTCACCATTGTTACACCGTTTATGCTCAGTTTTGTCACTCGCTACCTTGGTGTAATTTTTATTGCAGATTTATATTACCGTGCTTCGCCACACCTATCACCCATATTTTACCATCGCTTCGCAGAACTAGCGCACCTATACAATTTACCATTATATTAGGTGTGTTGGGGACGTAAGAGACTTCTTGTTTCTTAATTGCAGGGTTGCTTGAGATAGACCATCTTCAACCTCTACTTCCCTGAGTTCGATAACTTAGGTCATCCAGTTTAGGGAAAAAGTTGTTGTCCTACAAACCTCTACGCTTGGAGGCCCAACATATTCTTCAAGAATAGAAGCGTGCGTAGACATCAAACTATTTCTGGCGCCGTTGCTCGGGAGGTCAGTGCTTGAAGGTATATCTTTAGATCTTGAAATTAAATCTTTTTGTTTCTTGTTTTTATTTCACTAGTTAGGCTTAATGGAAAACAACAAAATTATGAGAGAGCTTTATAAACTTTATCTTGAACTAGGACATGAAGTGTTTGAGGAGAAAATTAAAAAACCTATGAAACTTTATTATTTGCATAACATTTGTGATGGTGGCAAAGTTATTAGTAGGCTTTCTTTGAATATAAATATTGCTAATGACATGGAAAGCTCTAATCTTTTTTTTGAACCAGAAAAGCTCTAAGCTTGGGGATGAGGGGTTTGATGAACATGATAATTTTAGTGCCCCAACTTTTGAGGAGAAAATATGCTTTGATGATACCATGCTTCCTAAACATGATGATTACCATGATGATAATGATTGCTTACTCTCACTATTCCTAATAAGAAAGATTTTGCTTATAAGAAGAGTAATGATACTTTTATGCTTTTGGATCATGGAAATAATGCCTTGTGAGATAGTTATATTGTTGAGTTAATCCATGATGCCACTGAAATTTATAATGAGAGGGGGAGACATGGTTCTAAATATCTAAAAAATAAGAAGTTTCCCATCATTATGTCAATGGTTTTGAAGCTGCACTTGTTTTGCCTTCCTATGCTTATTGCTTTGTGCTTCAATGAATTATTCTATTGCAATATTCCTATGTGTAGAAAGCATGTTAGACTTAATTGTGTTTGGTATTTGCGTCCTGATACGCACTTTTGTTCTACAACTCTTATTCCTACGAGAGCATCATTAATATCTTAAGCATATCTTTGCGGCTATAAAGAAAGAGCTCTAGGGAGACAACCCTTGTTATATTTACTTTGAGTTTTTACATAAAGTTTTTAGTGGTCTTGATGTGTGTTACTACTATAGAAACATCATTGTATCTTTATTTTTAAGCTTTGTGCCAAGTTTTAGCATCCGATTGCAAAAGTTGTGACATGCTGTCCAGAAAGTTCAAAAGTTGTGACATGCTGTCCAGAAACAGGTTCTGTCTGCTTGACGAAACAATTCACCAAAAATCACTAGATCATCTTTTTTATCTGAATGTTTTTGAAAGTATGCTCTATACAATTGGATTCCTGGCGTCTGTTTTGAGTTTTTTTATTTGAGTTGCAAAAGTGACGTGAAACAACTATTTACTACTTGTTGGTCTGTTTTTCACAGATTCTGTCACGTTTTGCGTTTTCATCGTTTTGCAAATCTTAAGCTTGCTTTTTATTTGCAAAAACTTTTTGGAAATATTGAGAAACAGTAGCTCTTCATAAAAATCTTTATTTCTGGTGGAGAAAAAATATTTTATTATGGGTACTAACCATTCTAATCAACTTATGATGAGTTTCGTATGAAGGGAGTTTTCAAGTATGCGATGGAAGATGATGAAAGAAGATCTAGGATTGTCAAGCGCTCAAGCTTGGGAACACCGCCATGCACCCCAAAGAAATATTCAAGGATAATAAAGAGTCTAAGCTTGGGTATGACCCCGTGCATCCCCTTCTCCATCAACAATCATCAGTTCGTCCCTCTCCATGCTATATTTTTATCACTTCATATGTTATATGCTATGCTTGGAGTGTTCCGCTCTTTACTTATTAGTTTGTTTTAGTTTTGTTTGCTGCTCATAACAAGTTGGAACCAAGCCTTGTTTGTTTGGGAGAGAAACACGCTCCACTCCACGTTGGAACACAACATAGGTTTCATGCTTATCTTTTTTGTGTGTTCTTTATCTTTTCATAGTTGTTCTCATGCTTAGCTCTTAGTTTTCATGCTTTATCTTTCTAAGAGCTTTTATTTAGGTTTCTTTTGGAACTCTCTTGAGTTATCATGCTTATCTTGTTTAAAGTGTTGGCTTGTTGCACTGAGTCGTGTGTCTTGCATGAGTAGGTAACTGAGGTTGCTATTTAAGTATAGCAGTAACTTGCAATAGTTTTGAGGTATTGATTTGAGTAATGTTTGGACTATTGGTTTTAAGAGCTTGAGCCTATTAGTGATATGTGTCATATTTTGGGAAATCCATTTGTATTTTCAAAAACTAAAAAATTAGTTGAGAACTCTAGCTACTAGATGGATCGCTAACCTCTAGAGGGGTTGTAATATATAGAGTACCCTCACGTAATCATGGGTCGAGGATGCGAAGGATAAAGAAACACCCCAAAACTCCTCCTTGTGGTACTTGTCTCTTTGTGAATCTCCTGACCAGATAGAGAGTTACCGATAATAAGTGCATGAGACCATCTTCAACCTCTACTTCCCTGAGTTCGATAAACCTTAGGTCATCCACTTGAGGGATATTGATGCTGTCCTACAAATCTCTGCGCTTGGAGGCCCAAGATAGTGTACAAGAATAGAAGCATGCGTAGACATCAGTTCTCAGCTAGAAATCTTGGGGTACTCTTTGAAGTTCTTTGTGTTGGATTGAATATGATGAGTGTGAAATCGTTCGATGAATGTCGTATAATTAATCCACACATACTAGAGGTGACATTGGAGTATCTAGGTGGCATTAGGGTTGACTGATTCATATCATGGGTGTTATTGTAGTCCAAACTCTAGGGTTGTTTGTGACACTTATAGGAATATCCCAAAATATTGACCGGAAACAATAACTTTGAGGTTCTTCTACTACCTACAACAATTTCATCTTCTGTTCTTTGCTAGATATGAACTTGGAGTGATTCTTTGTTGTACTTTGATGGATGATCTTATGATTCTACTATGTTAGAATTGTTGAGAGATTACACTAGTGAAATTATGAACACTAGTCCTTATTTACAACTATTTATATAACCTTTTTCTCACTCTTGTCCACTTCCTACCTTCATATTTTTGTATTTCTAGATTACAAAAACCTATATCTACTATCCATTCTACACTTGTATCACCATCTTTTTGCCGAACTAGTGCACCTATACAATTTAGCATTGTATTGAGTGTGTTGCGGACATAAGAGGTTTCTTGTATTTGATTGCAGGATTGCCTAAGAGAGACCATCTTCATGCTACACCTCCCATGGATTGATGAACTTTAGGTTATCCACTCGAGGGAAATTTGTTGTTGTCCTACAAACTCTACACTTGGAGGCCAAAAACGTGTACAAGAATAAAGTTGTGTAGTAGACATCACCCTCGAGTAGGTAAATGATAAAAGAAGTAATTTATGTAGTGTGAAGAATAACATAGTATATAAGTTAAATCAATGATAATTCCAATCACTTTTTCTAGCAGCATAAACAACAACTCTTTTCTCATAATCAAGTAGCAAGCTATTCACATGTTAAAGTATAGAATATAAAATTTCTTGAAAACCAACAAACTATGTTTTCATTCATCAAACACTTAGAATTCATCTTATTTTTAGGAAGGGTGTATGTAAGAGCTTAGATTTAGCAAAGTCTACATACTCAACTATCATCTAGTCTTCTATGATTCCTCACACTCAAAGCATACTTTTAGAACGAACAATTTCAATCAAACACATAGGAAGATAGGGGCTTAATGTTTCGCCTCCCAACTTATTTATCTTAGGGATATGTAACCACTAAGATGCGGTCCTTTCCGATTTAGGGAACGAGGCCCCAAAATGGAAAGAAGTGCATCTAAGCGTTTCGCAAGCACGGTAACATAGCACATACATAATAATAGAATGACAAATAGGGAATCATTTGCCATCTCGTAGAATAAATCAGAATTTACATCACACATTTATTCAAACAAGGTAGTTGCGCTACGGACTACATAACATGAGAAAAGACTATGCTACCCTACATGCTTGCCCACGATCACGACCATGCCTCAGTCTTCTGGATAGTTCACGTACAGGCGGTCGTTCTCCTCATCGTACTGCCACGCTGGCTGCGTGCCATCAGGATCACCTTTGTCGGGCGTACCTGTACCTGTTGGTGTGTTGAAGTAATCTGTGAGCCACGGGGACTCAGCAATCTATGACCTCGGTGCCAGAACTAGTCAAGTTAATAGGTAAGGAAGGTTCGGTGTTTAGGTTGCAGCACCCTAAGCATATATGGTGGCTAACTTACGTAGAACAGATACAGATGGTGGTCTATGCTAGCCGGGGAAGACTAGCTGATCATTAAGTGATCCTGAACACCTACTTACGTCAATCATAACCCCGCCGTGTTCCCGATCGAAGAGAGGTCTTCAAAGGGGACAGTCACGGTTACGCACACAATTGGCAATTTTAATAGATTAGGTTCAAGTTTACTATAACCGGATGTTAACAAATATACCAAGTTGCCACATAACCGCGGGCATGGCTTTCCGAAAGATTAAACCCTACAGGGGTGCTCCAACTAGTCCGTCACAAACGATGACGAGCCGCAAAGTAATCCTCTATCACGAAGCTCGTGATCTCATCGGATTCCTTAGAAGAAAATCTCAACTTTGGGGAGAACCAAAGCTTTATCGCAAAGGTAAGACAAGACTAGGAGGACCTCCCGTCGTGTCAACGACCCCGATAAGAGCCGCATTTCTCAGTCTCAGGACACGACGGATGAGCGATGCTTACCACGCCAAAACACCGAGTTGCCCCGGGGAGCGTAATAAGCTGCTCTGGGTTGGACCAACACTCATGAGGAGCACTGGCCCGGGTTGTTGATTAATTCCTTGGGGTAGTTATTCCCTATGCAGATTATTATTAAGTGATTAGCAAATTAACACCAATATTGGGTCCTGCCGGACAAGTCTTAACACTACACGATTTATCAAGGGGGTCCCCATAACAACCCCGAACGTGTTAGGAGCGATCAATTATGGAATCAAACACCGGTAGCCGGTAACTATGGTGGCAATAACGGAACAAAACACCCGGAAAAAGGCTAGGCCTTCCGTTATTTACCAAGTATATAGGTGCATTAATTAAATATCAGATTTAACATAATGATATCAAACTCATGTTATCACATGAGACAATTGCACCTGCAACTAGAAACGCTAACATTAGAAGCTGAGCATAGCCTACTTACCATTCAATATTTCCTAGGAGAGGAAAAGTCTTTGGGTTTCATGGAAATGTCAGGAGGCAATTATTTCAGTGGTAGGCAGCGAGCATATGACGAAGGAAACGTGAATCTAGCATAACAAGTCCAGAGATGGAATCAAGGTCATATCATCTTGCCTGTGATGTCCTTAGCTTGGAACTGCTCTTGTTCGTCCTACATGTACTCTCCCGGATCCACGTACTAGTTCTCCGATCCCGGTAATACCCAACATAAAAATAGCATCCAATGAACAACGGCACCACAAGATGCAACAAACACATGATGCATGAGATGAGAATGAATATGCATCTCTATTCTAGCTACTTGCACATGCATGAGAAGTAAATCCAACTTCTGGACAGAACTGCATCTAATCTATCTCGACATGCATGAGTATGACATGAACAGATGCGTCACGTGAAAATGATGCAAAAACATATAAAGAACGTTACGAACGGAGCTACGGTTCAACCGGAAACAACGAAACAAGAAATGGAGTCCTACGTATCAAATCCATCACAACACACTCCAATGGCATACTTCTGGTATTCCCAGGTTGCCATATCACAAAAAAATCAAGTATGGATGGGGTGGTGCAAGGAATATCACCACACCATCAACTATGCACTCACAAGCATCAAAACATCAAAACTATACATTCTGTCCTAAACAGCATCATAGCAGTTTGAGAGCTACATGCAAAGCACCTACAGCCACCCAAATGTGCCAAATAAGATATGTGGCAGAAGCTATACAAAAGCTGTACAAGCATGAGCAAAATC
The DNA here is from genome assembly GCF_904849725.1 of Hordeum vulgare subsp. vulgare. NCBI lineage: Eukaryota > Viridiplantae > Streptophyta > Magnoliopsida > Poales > Poaceae > Hordeum > Hordeum vulgare. Next base: position 195,646,821 of record NC_058522.1, read on the forward strand.
ATAATACAAAGGAGTTTCACACAGAAAGTTCTACGGCTGCTAACTTGGACAAAAATATCAGTTTTCAGGGACTTAGTGAAAATCTCAGTTTCTCACTAGCTGTTTATGCTCTGAAGCATTTTGACAGCACCCAAAACAATATCTACATGAAGCCAAATGGAATGAAACTTTGATAGAGAGCAAGACAAACACAAAATCTACAACTTTCCAGTTGATTGCAGGGGCTGATTCCCAACATATAAACTTCTACAAGCACAACTACAAGGGAAGAAAATAAGAGTAGTTTTTGAGACTTAGTGAAAATTACAGATTTTCACTAAACTGGAATTTTCAGCCACATGCCTACTTTGACTAGGCAAAACATGCACATATGAATTCCTAAGCATAAAACAAAACCAACATGCTATAGAGGGGTTCACCCTCTACTGCCACAACAAAGAATCAACCTCTTGGGCTCATCACAACACATGGAACCAAGGTGAATAGTGCGTCATCACATGTGCTTCTCACTAGAACACCACCTACACATGCACTTGCACACTCTCACAAATCCAATGGTGACATGAGGGGCAGACCTCATGTTCATGTGTCTTAGCACACCACCACACAGACTCTTACATAAAGCACAAACATAATAACACCTACACATGCCAGTTATCACATACACACTAGCTTACACTCACATAAGCATCTCTACACCTACACATACTAACTTGCACATGAGCTTATCAAGGCACACCATGCCTTGGGCATGTGTGAGACACACACACACACAATCACACACAACATCACTTGAACCACTATCACAACCACAAGGTATGTGGGGGGAAACCCACACACACACACACTCACACCTCTTGCACACACTAGTGCTTAAGCTCATCATATCACATGAGTAACACATCACATCACCATGGTCACATGCATCTACACAAAAAACCTAGTGCATACACACACATACTAACACACACACACATCATGTATAAGCTAGTTCACACATGCACATATGCACCAAAGTCCTACACATGCTATTCTACCAAGTAGCAAAATAATCAAAGGCAACTTGCTGGTGGTGAGCTAAAATAAATACCACATGAGGTACCAAGCTTAACACAGCAAGTATGCAAGTAAACAAATGCAAAACAGAAAAGAAAGAGACAAAAAATATAAAAGGAATGGGGGAGGGATTCGAACCCAAGACCCCCTGGTCACCAACACCAGCCTACACCACTTTGCTACTTGCCATACGCTTGACAAGACACAGAGGTTAAACAGGATAAGATACTTCCTACAGCTACTGTGCCAAAATCCACAAAAACAAAAGGGGTGCGCGGAGGGGTTTCGAACCCAGGACATGCCCACTGCACCAAAACGCACCTACCACTCTGCTACTGCTTCGGATCTTAACAGAGAACAGGGGTAAACTCTATTGAGCATCCCCCTCATGTATTTCCTCTGCCCGACGGTGGCCGGAACAGGGGAAGTACCTCGCCGGCGTTAGACACTAAATTGAACTACCGCTCGTCTATGGAAGGGAGAATAGGCTCCCATGGTTCCATTCCTAAACTTAGATCGCCTCGGGGTAGCCTACAGCAACGGCTCCACTATGCACGGTGGCGCCGGTGACAGAGAGGGGAATGATGACGAAGCTACGGCTACGCTCATGATCTGGTGGCAGGGAAGAGGGGGAAAGGATCTAGCTCACCCACTGGACGAGGTCGACGCGTCTGCCGGAGAGGAGGTAGACGAAGAAGGGGAAGAAGCCGCGTCGGGGAACAACGTCGTGGACGACGCTGCCGTCATCGATGAAGGGGAAGCAGGGCAGACCTCGTCCTCCTAGCTGCGGGAATGGGTTCCCTGGAGGTCCCGCCTGCTCACCGAGGGTTTGGAGAGGACGCAGGGGTACGACAGCGACGTCGAGGACCTCCTCAGCTTGCGGCCATGGTGGAGGAGCTCGTCCCTTACCTGATGCCGTCGAGAGAGAGGGAGGAGGAGATGGGAAAGAGGTGGCGGCGCAAGGGGAGTAACCCTAGGCCTGCACGGACGCCAAGGGGGGTTTATATGGAGGAGGAGAAGGCGAGGGCCGCGCGCCTTGACATCCGTGATGGTGTTGCTTGCTGTCGTGCTCTCTCTGTCTCTCTGAAGAAGACTGACATCGGAGGAAGAAAGGGGAACGCCGTCTACAAGGAAAAGGTTGCGTGCGAGGGGAGCTCGGCCAGCTTGTGGGAGGAAGCCCACTAGGTGGCGCTAGATAGAAAGAAATAAAACCCTGTGGGGTTTTCCAATTAAAAAATAAATAGAGAAAAGAAATAAAGCAAAGGCAAATCTGTTGAGACTAAAACTAAAACAAAAAAGCCCCTGGTCATAAGGAATTATGACCTATTTAAATAAAATGGAAAATAAATATTTGGAGCAAATAATTATTTACAAAACAGAATTTATTCCCCTGTTTTGTGAATATTAGCACCTCTCAAACAAAGTTTCAAATCACCAAAACCCTAGCAACACATCCACCACAAATCATACTAAAAGATGGGCATTTTTGAAACATGAATGGAGCAAAAGAATCTTGGGCTTGATATAAATAGAGAAATGGAGTTGTTTTGAAACCTATTGCAAACCACATAGTGCTTCCTACTTTAAGACAACACTCTCATCAGCACATGTCATCATCACATCATCACATCATCACAAGGCAACAAACACAATAGCCATGGATGAATGGATGCATGCATGCAAAGGAAAAACAAAAACAAGGTGACACAAGAAATAACACATGCATTGATCTCTCATTGCAATGACAATATGGACCCACATACAGAAGGTTCCAAATATGGCAAGCTACACTCTTGGGGCATTACAAACTCTCCCACACTACAAAAAGATCTTTCCCTGAGATCTAAGACTGAAAGAACTCTGGGAATTCAGAACGGAGGTGATCCTCGCGTTCCCAAGTGGCCTCTTTATCAGAATGGTGTGACCACTGCACCTTCAGAAATTTGACAGTCTTGTTGCGGGTCTTGCGCTCGGTCACCTCGAGAACCGCAACTGGATGCTCACGATAGGATAGGTCGGGTTGAAGGTCGATGTCTTGAAGATGAACAGTGCGCTCGGGAGTCTTGAAGCATCTCTGGAGCTGAGAGACATGGAACACGTCATGCAAATTTGGAAAGTTGAAGGGAGCTCGAGCTGGTACGCAAGGTCGCCTCTCTTGCCAACAACTCTGAAAGGACCAACGAAACGAGGCGCAAGCTTGCCTTTGATGCCAAAGCTCTGTGTACCCTTCATAGGGGACACCTTGAGATAGACGAAGTCATCAAGCTCATAAGACATGTCACGATGCTTGCTATCATAATAGCTCTTCTGACGGGACTGCGTTGCTCTGAGGTTATCCCGAATGACCCGACACATCTCTTCGGCTTCTTCTATCAAGTCATTCCCAAGAATCTGACGCTCGCTGGTCTCGAACCAGTTGAGCGGGGTATGGCACTTCCTACCATAGAGAATTTCAAATGGAGCTTTGCCTGAACTAGCTTGATAACTGTTGCTATACGAGAACTCAACGAAAGGCAGGCAGTCTTCCCACTTCATGCCAAAAGAGATAACATAGGCTCTCAGCATATCCTCAAGGACCTGATTGACTCGCTCCACTTGACCACTAGTCCGAGGATGAAATGTTGTGCTGAAGCGTATCTTTGTGCCCATCGCAGACTGAAAAGAGTCCTAGAACTTGAAGTGCAGATACTTCCGCGATCCGAGGAGATCATTATAGGCACGCCCTGCAAAGACACTATCCTGGAAGTGTATAGCTCTGCAAGTTGAGCTGTGGAGATGGATTCCTTGATGGGAAGAAAATGAGCCACTTTACTCAACTTGTCGATGACGACGAAGATGTCATCATTACGCTTCTTGGAATTCGGAAACCAGGTGACGAAATCCATATCAATATGGTCGAACTTCCACTCGGGAATGGGCAATGGATGCAAAAGACCTGCTGGACGTTGATGCTCTGCTTTCACCCTTCGACATACATCACATTCATTTACGAACTAAGCAATCTCACGCTTCATGCGAGTCCACCAGAAGGTCTGTTTCAAGTCCTAATACATCTTGGAGCTTCCTGGATGTATTGAGAGCAAGGAGTTATGAGCTTCTTCCATGATTACCTTTCTGAGATCACCTTTCGGAACGACAAGACGATCCTCAAAGAACAACGTGTCTCTGGCATCAACACTGAAGCACTTATATTTGGGAAGTCCCTTTGCCATGCCAATCTTGAATTTCTTCACCATTGCATCAAGAAGCTGTGCTGCTCGGACCTGATCTTCCAAGGTAGGAGATATCCGAAGATTTGCAAGAAATCCCTGAGGTACTAACTGAAGGTTGAGCTTTCTGAAAGATTCACAAAGGTCAGGCTGGAGAGGATTCAGAATGAGACTGTTGCAGTGAGCCTTCCTGCTCAAAGCATCTGCCACGACATTAGCTTTGTGTGGCGTGTACACAACACTCGGATTAAAATCTTGGAGCATTTCCACCCAACGAGTTTGCCGGAGATTCAGGTTAGGCTGGGTGAAGATGTACTTGAGACTCTTGTGATCGGTGAACACTTTAACCTTCCGTTCTAACAAGAGGTGTCTCCAAGTCATCAGAGCATGTACCATTTATGCCAGCTCAAGATCATGCACAGGATAATTCTTCTCCCCTGGCTTCAACTGCCTGGAGGTATAAGCAACCACTTTCTTCTCTTGCATCAAAATTGCACCAAGACCTTGAAGAGAGGCGTCGCAGAAGACTTGGTAAGGTTTGGAATCATCAGGAGGAACTAAGACTGGAGTAGAGGTGAGCTTCTCTTTGAGTGTGTCGAAGGCCAACTGACACTCTGGAGACCAAGCATACTTCACACCTTTCTGAAGAAGATTTGAGAGAGGCTTAGCAATCTTGGAGAAGTTCTCAACGAACCTTCTACAATAGCTTGCAAGCCCGAGAAAGCTTCGAAGCTGCTTCACATTCCGCGGAGGCTCCCACTCAACAATGGCCTACACCTTCGACGGATCAACTTTGATGCCCTCGGCAGAGATGATGTGCCCAAGATAGACAACTTCTTTCAACCAGAACTCACACTTGGAAAACTTGGCATAGAATTTGTGCTCCCTGATCTTATCAAGCACCAATCTGAGATGTTCTTCATGTTCTTCCTCAGTCTTTGAAAAGACCAGAATATCATTGAGATACAGCAAAACGAACTCATTCTTGAACGAAGAGAATATGTAGTTCATTATTCGACAAAATGTCGGAGGAGCATTTGCCAGACCAAAAGACATGACCGTATACTCATACGAGCCAAAACTAGTCTTGAAAGCAGTTTTCGGAATATCCTCTTTGCGAATGCGAATTTGATGGTAGCCCATTCTGAGATCGAGCTTGGAGAAGATCTTAGCCCCTTTCAACTGTTCAAACAACTCATTTATGTTCGGAAGTTGATACTTGTTCCTGATTATCTTCTTGTTCAATGGACGGTAATCGACAGACAATCGGTCCGTGCCATCCTTCTACTTGACAAACATAACTCCACAGCCCCAAGGAGATGAGCTCGGTCTGATCAAACCCAAACGCTCCTACTCATCGAGTTGCCTCTTAAGTTCCTTCAACTCTTCTGGACCCAATTTGTAAGGACGTTTGCACATAGGCTCAGTACCTGGTTCAAGCTCAATAAAAAATTCAAAGAGAACAGACGGATTGTAAGGAAGCTCTTCTCGGTGCGGAGGCATTCCTGGGAGCTCTTCCGGAAACACATCTTCATATTCGCAGAACACTTGGACTTGCGAAATAGGATTAATAGCACCTTTTTCATTCAAAGAGAACAGACGGATTGTATCATCACGCGTCGTGAATATAATCACGTCCTCCGAAGAGTGAGTAAGCTTCACTTCTTTGGCTTCATAATCAATCGATGCCTTGTTCATGGCCAACCAGTCCATACCAAGGATCAAATCAAAGTCGGAATTGCCCAAGACAATATGAGACGCCAGAAAAGAATAACTACCCATCTTGACAGAAACACCCGGAACGAACAACTAAGAGCTCATCCGCATAACCGGAGACACAACTTGCAATGACTTGGGTAAAACCTCGGTCGCAATATTATTACCAAATGCAATGGATATGACATGAAAGAATGCGATGCGCCAGAATCGAACAACACTTTAGCAGAAATATCATTGACGAGGAGGTTACCCATAATCACATATGATGAGTTTTCTGCCTCAGCTGCATTCACCATGTTGACTCGAGAAGACCTGGGGTTGAACTTCACGAGAGCATTGCTTGGAGGTTTGCCTGGAGGAGGAGGCGGAAGACGGAGCTGAGAAGTTCACTTGTTGGCATAGTGACCCTTCTGCCCACACTTGTGACAAGTAACATCTGGTGGCTGATGGTACTGTGTCTGAGGAGGCCCTTCCTTCTGCTGCTGGAATCTCTGCTGGAAAGCTAGGTTGGGTGGGTGGGAAGAACCACGGCCACCAGAATGCTTGAACTGCTGCATGTGCCTAGGAGGAGGAGACACCCAAAACTTCTGTTGCTTCTGAACCACCTTAGTAGAAGACGAGCTGGAATCTTTGAAGCGATTGTTAGAATTCTCCACCCGGAGCAAGGCTGCTTGAGCCCTCAGAGCTAAGATGTAGAACTTATCGAACTCCTCAGGATCGTGCAAAGCGAGAGCTAACAGCAATTCTTCTTTCAAGCCACCTCTGAACTGATAAATCTTGCTCTTATGATCAGGGATATCCTGCAAGGCGTATCAGGCTAGCTCGTGGAACTCGATGTTGTACTTGTACACGGAGTTACCACCTTCCTTCAAGAGCCTGAACTTCTCACGCATTTCCTCCACAAAGCTGGACGGAATGTAGTGGGATCTGAAGTCACGGCAGAACTCATCCCAAGTGATCACTCTAGCACCCCTGGAATCTTTCAACTGTTGCCACCAGATAGATGCTTGCCCCTTCAGCTGGAATGTTGCAAACTTGATGAAATCCTGAGGACGAACATTGCTGCATTCAAAGTGCTTGTTCATGTCGCGGATCCAATACTCAGCATCAAAGGGCTGGTCACAGGAAGTGAAAGTCTTGGGCTGATTTGACAGGAACTGACTCATATTAGCAAACTGATTGCCACCATGCTGGAAATTGCCTTGCTGCTGATTTGTCCTCTCTTGCAACAACTGTAGCAGCATCTGAGTGTTTGCATTTGTAGCAGCCATCACCGCTTGCCAAGCCTCTGCAGGAGGAGGCGGCGGCGGAGGAGGATTCTCCCGAGGAGGAGGTGGTGGCGGCACATCCTCACGCCTTGGATTCTGACGAGTTGGTGGAGCCATCCTGAAGACGGACAACACATTAGCTCACAGAAATAATTGAAGGTATAGCTGAATCAAAATGGCAGGAATATCTGAACAGAAATATAGCAATTGCACTCGAACAAAATAGTAAGAATGCTTCCTCAAAGTGACGGACGAGAAAATTCTGATTAAGACCAGTTGCAAACAAGTATGAGCAAGAACTGCTCGGAACAAACATATGATCGAGATTTCATCCGATATCTTCGTGGATAAGATCGCACGGGCTCGAATTTATAGTAGCCATCCTGTGCAAGGTAGTGCACACGACTTACGAAGTATCCCCGAGTCGTAGGGAGCTACAAGGACTCTTTAAGCCATAAGGAGAACCACTGTAAGATGACCGTGAACAAACATACCCACTAAATGTCGAATCCCAACCTCACATCATGCATCTATAGGAAGATTTCCCTATAAGTCACTACTTGATATCCCACCTATGAATTCCCGAAATATCTGGTCACGCAATCTGGTACCCGAATAAAAGGAGTAATATTCACACAACTCCTATACTAACCCGTCCACTGTATCACATCCATCAACACATAACCAGAATCTTGGACATTCATCTATAATTGACACTCGTGATTACAACGATACAAAATATGGCAGTACTCCCGAACAATCTGCACCAGTACTGGGGACATCGAGGTTATCTAGCCACTACTAGTATTGAAGCAATTACAAACATCCTTATTTCTGAGATACTCAGAAATCTGAATGATGGCGATGTGCACAAGAATCCCCTGGAGCTCAACTCCCTGGAAGAAATCAAGGCAGACTGGAGGCACCAAGACAGAACTCCGTCACATTGATATCATATAGATTTCAAAAATACCCGTGTGATCCTAAATTTTTTTTTTGAGCGAGAAGAGGAGTAGAATTAAGATTCCCTAAGTCGGGAACCTCACCAGAGCATTGAAGAGGAGAAAAAAGAATCCTACTCTCCAATATAACTAAGACTCAAAACATTTTACTGGACTCGACTCGGCCAAGTATGATCACACAAAGGCTCCTATGGTCGTAAGGCTCTGACTACCAACTTGTAACGACTAAGATGCGGTCCTTTCCGATTTAGGGAACCAGGCCCCAAAATGGAAAGAAGCGCATCTAAGCGTTTCACAAGCACGGTAACATAGCACATACATAATAATAGAATGACAAATAGGGAATCATCTGCCATCACATAGAATATATCAGAGTCTACATCACACATTTATTCAAACAAGGTAGTTCTGCTACGGACTACATAACATGAGAAAAGACTATGCTACCCTGAATGCTTGCCCACGATCACGACCATGCCTCAGTCTTCTGGATAGTTCAGGTACAGGCGGTCGTTTTCCTCATCGTACTGCCACGCGAGCTGCGTGCCATCGGGATCACCTGTGTCGGGCGTACCTGTACCTGTTGGTGTGTTGAAGGAATCTGTGAGCCACGGGACTCAGCAATCTATGACCTCGGTGCCAGAACTAGTCAAGTTAATAGGGAAGGAAGGTTCGGTGTTTAGGTTGTAGCACCCTAAGCATATATGGTGGCTAACTTACGTAGAACATATATAGATGGTGGTCTATGCTAGCGGGCGAAGACTAGCTGATCATTAAGTGATCCTGAACACCTACTTACGTCAATCATAACCCCGCCGTGTTCCCGATCGAAGAGAGGTCTTCGAAGGGGACAGTCACGGTTACGCACACAGTTGGCAATTTTATTAGATTAGGTTCAAGTTATCTATAACCGGATGTTATCAAATATTCCAAGTTGCCACATAACCGCGGGCACGGCTTTCCGAAAGATTAAACCCTGCAGGGGTGCTCCAACTAGTCCATCACAAACGGTCATGGGCCGCAAAGTAATCCTCTATCACGAAGCTCGTGATCTTGTCGGATTGCGTAGAGGAAAACCTCAACTCTGTGGAGAACCAAAGCTTCACCAGGATTCCTATATGCAATATATATCGCAAAGGTAAGACAAAACTAGCATGACCTCCCGTCGTGTCGACGACCCCGATAAGAGCCGCGTATCTCAGTCTCAGGACACGACGGATGAGCGATGGTTACCACGCCAAAACACCGAGGTGCCCCGGGGAGCATAATAAGCTACTCTGGGTTGGACCAACACTCATTTGGAGCACTGGCCCGGGTTGTTGATTAATTCCTCGGCGTAGCTATTCTCTATGCAGATTATTATTATGTGATTAGCAAATTAACACCAATGTTGGGTCCTGCCGGACAATTCTTAACACTACACGATTTATCAAGGGGGTCCCCGTAACAACCCCGAACGTGTTAGGAGCGATCAATTATGGAATCAAACACCGGTAGCCGGTAACTATGGCAGCAATAACGGAACAAAAGACCCGGCAAAAGGCTAGGCCTTCCGTTATTTACCAAGTATATAGGTGCATTAATTAAATATCAGATTTTAACATAATGATATCAAACTCATGTTATCACATAAGACAATTGCACGTGCAACTAGCAACGCTAACATTAGAAGTTGAGCAAAGCCTACTTAGCCATTCAATATATGCTAGGAGGGGAAAAGTGTTTGGGTTTCATGGCAATATCAGGAGGCATTTATCTCAGTGGTAGGCAGCGAGCCTATGACGAAGGAAACGTGAATCTTGCATAACAAGTCTAGAGGTGGAATCAAGGTCATATCATCTTGCCTGTGATGACCTCAGCTTGGAGCTGCTCTTGTTCGTCCTGCACGTACTATCCCGGATCCACGTACTCGTTCTCCGATTCCGGTGCTACCCAACATAAAAATAGTATCCAATGAACAACAACACCACAAGATGCAACAAAGACATGATGCATGAGATGAGAATGAATATGCATCTCTATTCTAGCTACTTGCACATGCATGAGAAGAAAATACAACTTCTGGACATAACTGCACTCTAAGCTATCTGTACATGCATGAGGATGACATGAAAAGATGCGTCACGTGAAAATGATGCAAAAACATATAAAGAACGTTACGAACGGAGCTACGGTTCAACCGGAAACAACGAAACAAGAAATGGAGTCCTACATATCAAATCCATCACAACACACTCCAATGGCATACTTCTGGTATTCCGAGGTTGCCATATCACAAAACAATCAATTATGGATGGGGTGGTGCAAGGAATATCACCACACCATCAACTATGCACTCACAAGCATGAAAACATCAAAACTATATATTCTGTCCTAAACGGCATCATAGCAGGTTGAGAGCTACATGCAAAGCACCTATAGCCACCCAAATGTGCCAAGTAAGATATGTCGCAGAAGCTATTCAAAAGATCTACAAGCATGAGCAAAAAGATAATACAAAGGAGTTTCACATAGAAAGTTCTACAACTGCTAACTTGGAAAAAATATCAGTTTTCAGGGACTTAGTGAAAATCTCAGTTTCTCACTAGCTGTTTATGCTCTGAAGCATTTTGACAGCACCCAAAACAATATCTATAGGAAGCCAAACGGAATGAAAGTTGACACAGAGCTAGAAAAACACAAAATCTACAACTTTCTAGTTGATTGTAGGGGCTGATTCCCAACACATAAACTTCTACAAGCAGAACTACAAGGGAAGAAAATAACAACAGTTTCTCAGACTTAGTGAAAATTACAGATTTTCACTAAACTGGAATTTTCAGCCACATGCCTATTTTGACTAGGCACAACATGCACATATGAATTCCTAAGCATAAAAAAAATCCAACATGCTATAGAGGGGTTCACTCTCTACTGCCACAACAGAGAATCAACCTCTTGGGCTCATCACATCACATGGAACCAAGCTCTAAACATTGAACCAAACATAATTATGACATTCCCAGAAATGTTCCAAAGTGGAATCTGAACCCACCATTGGATTCCTGGGATGATTCTACTCCAAAACATATATAATACATAGGCACTTGCATAGAACAATTGGGACAAAGCCAAGAAGAAAATATACATGGAATCACATGAGGTGAATAGTGCATCATCACATGTGCTTCTCACTAGAACACCACCTGACGGGGATATAGCCCTAGGGTAGGGTCATAGGTCTGACCAATACGTCCTACCTAAGGGCACCTCATTATTAGTTTAAGGACTACAAGGGAAATTCCTACTGGATCGTGACAACATCTAATCCACTCGGTACGGATCCACTCAGACAAGTACATTCCATCCACTCGGATGGCAGCCAACCACTCGGCCGTATGATTCACTCTGTCATGCAAATACCAACAGTTCGAAAGACATCTGTAGTGGGCTGACATTGTGGCAGAAATGCCCCATCTTGTAACATAAGAGGTGAGGAGCTGGCGCACTCTATATAAGCCACCCCCTCCACATAGGCAGGGACATCTTTTGCTTCTTCTCCCCCCGCGGGCTCATTCCATCCCTGGAGCTCTGGCTCTCTCTATACCATGTAACTCATGTCCATGAGAGATAAAACAAAGCCTCTCTGGAGCACGAGACGTAGGGTTGTTATCTCCATTGTGAGAGGCCTGAACTCGCTAAAACCACCGTGTCACCCATGTGCATCTTGATAGATCATGCTCTGTTATCCTACCCCCTTTCTACGGTCAGACTTATACCCACGACAGTTGGCTCCCACCTTGGGGCATGGCGTCTATCAAGCCATGATGCATATGGTTATTTTTCATCGTCGTGAGCCTCATGGTCGTCATGCGTGGCAGCTGGCATCGTCCGTCTCGTCGTCGTCATGCGCGGCCACCAGCGTCCTTCGCCTCATCATCGTCACGGGCAGCCACCGGCGTCCCGTCGTCGTTACTTGTGGCTGCCGTCGTCGCCCGCACTGTCGTCATCATCGACATCGGCACAACTGACTGCACATCGTGTGCGACGTCGTCGTTAAGCATCCACGCACGACTATAGGCACCTCTCGTCTCATCATCGTGATGCGCGGCCGCCACCGGCGCCCGCGTGGGCATCGTCCTCAACCAGGTCGTTCAGCCCGCATGCACGACTTCCGACACTGTTCGCCTCGTCGTCAACTCTAGCCTCGTGTTCTCGGCCACTCGGGGGCGACCTCCACGGTGGAAGCACCGACGCCAAACAACGCGGGCGCGTAGCGCTACTTCCTCCGATGCTGGTTGCCGGCGAGGCCTCCTGGCCGAGGCACGCAACAACGACGCCTTACGAATCAGCCTCGGCTTGCAAGCTGCAACCGATGACCGTTCAATGTTGTTACTTTGGCATCTTCCTTGATTAATTGACTGCATGCACAAAAAAAAGAAGGAACGGAAGGAGAGCTACCATGCACACCCGTACGCAACTCAACTAGCAATCATTAATTGCATGCCTAACGTGGGTATCCCAATTCCTTGAAGCATGGGTGGACCGTTTCATTAAGGTATAATCGCCTCATTATGTGGCTAATTGGTGAGAACTCCCAACGTCAATTACCTATTTATTGTAGCGATAACAAGCATGCTCCTTTCGCGCTAATTAATTTCTACGCACATGCATATATTACCACCCAGCGTTTAATCCGGCTAATTAGCATCAATACACGGTCGTTTTTGTCCGGCACAAAGAATAGTGCTATACTTGCTAAGTTGCAGGGTCACTCGGCTAGCTGGAAACCAGATTATTCCTATAACTAAGAGACTCGTCACTCGGTCAACAAAACGTCCACATGACAAGTAAAACGTTCAGGTTTAGTTTGGTGGTATTTCCATCCAGATGACCAATGTGCAGGCACTCTGCAACACCGCGAGTCGCTACGCAACGGGACACGACTTCATCACTCGATCGCCCCGTGCATCATCGCTCAACCGGACGTGACTACATTACTCGGCAACCCCGCGCGTCGTCGTTCTATTGTACGCGTCATAATCACTCGGTCGTCCCAGCACATCGCCACTCGGTGAGGCGCGACTTCTTCACTCGACCGCTCCGCACGGCGTCACTCAGCCAGACGCTCCATCATCAATCGGCTGCCCCGCACGCCGTCGCTCTACTGGATGCATCGTCATCACTCGACAGCTCCTCACATCACCACTCGGCGAGACACGTCTTCGTCACTCGACAGCTCCACGCATCACCACTCGACTGGACGCTCCTTCGTCACTCGGTCGCTCCGGGCACCGTCCCTCGACCGGATGCTTCTTCGTCACTCGATCGCGTCGCGCGCCGTCACTCAGTCGGACTCGTCTACCTCACTGGGATGCCCCACACATCACCACTCCGTGTGGCACGTCTTCATCACTCGGACGCCCCGCGCGCCACCGCTCGGCTTATCTGCGACTCCCTATCGCCTAAGTTAAAAAAAACTCCGAGTGCGGACATGCTCCACACTCGGGGGCTTAGCTGCGACTCCGTATCGCCTAAGTTAAATACAACTCCGAGTGCGGACATGCTCCACACTCGGGGACTTAGCTGCGACTCCATATCGCCTAAGTTAAAAACAACTCCGAGTGCGGACATGGTCCACACTTGAGGACTTAGTTCTGAATCTGTGTCGCCTAAGTTAAAATTACTCCTAGTACGGACATGCTCCACACTCGGGGACTTAGCTGTGACTCCGTATCGCCTATGTTAAAACTACTACTTGTACGGACACGCTCCACACTCGGGAACTTAGCTGCGACTCTGTATCTCCTAAGTTAAAAACTATTCCGAGTGCGGACATGCTCCACACTTGGGGACTTAGCTGCGACTCCGTATCGCCTAAGTTAAAGACAACTCCGAGTGAGTACATGCTCCTCACTCGGGGGCTTAGCTGCGACTCCGTATCGCCTAAGTTAAAAACTATTCCGAGTGCGGACATGCTCCACACATGGGGACTTAGCTGTGACTCCGTATCGCCTAAGGTAAAAACAATTCCGAGTGCGGACATGCTCCACACTCGGGGGCTTTGTCGCGACTCCGTATCGCCTAAGTTAAAACTATTCCGAGTGCGGACATGCTCCACACTTGGGGACTTAGCTGCGACTCCGTATCGCCTAAGTTAAAAACAACTCCGAGTGCGGACATGCTCCACACTTCAGGGCTTAGTTGTGACTCCGTGTCGCCTAAGTTAAAATTACTCCGAGTATTGACATGCTCCACACTCGGGGACTTAGCTGCGACTCCGTATCGCCTAAGTTAAAACTACTACGAGTACGGACACGCTCCACACTCGGGAACTTAGCTGCGACTCCGTATCGCCTAAGTTCAAAACTATTCCGTGTGCGGACATGCTCCACACTTGGGGCTTAGCTGCGACTCCATATCGCCTAAGTTAAAAACAACTCTGAGTGGGGACATGCTCCACAGTCGGAGGCTTAGCTGCGACTCCGTATCGCCTAAGTTAAAAACTATTCCGAGTGCGGACATGCTCCACACTAGGGGACTTAGCTGCGACTCTGTATCGCCTAAGTTAAAAACAACTCCGAGTGCGGACATGATCCACACTTGGGGACTTAGCTGTGACTCCGTATCGCCTAAGTTAAAAACAACTCCGTGTGCGGACATGCTCCACACTCGGGGGCATAGTTGCGACTCCGTATCGCCTAAGTTAAAAACAACTCCGAGTGCGGACATGCTCCACACTCGGGGACTTAGCTGCAACTCCGTATCGGCTAAGTTAAAAACAACTCCGAGTGCGGACATGCTCCACACTTGACGACTTAGTTGTGACTCCGTGTCGCCTAAGTTAAAATTACTCCGAGTACGGACATGCTCCACACTGGGGGACTTAGCTGCGACTCCGTATCGCCTAAGTTAAAACTACTACGAGTACGGACACTCCCCACACTTGGTGACTTAGCGGCGACTCCGTATCGCCTAAGGTAAAAACAACTCCGAGTGCGAACATGCTCCACACTCGAGGGCTTAGCTGCGACTCCATATTGCCTAAGTTAAAAACTATTCCGAGTGCGGACATGCTCCACACTTGGGGACTTAGCTGCGACTCTGTATCGCCTAAGTTAAAAACAACTCCGAGTGCGGACATGATCCACACTTGGGGACTTAGCTGTGACTCCGTATCGCCTAAGTTAAAAACAACTCCGTGTGAGGACATGCTCCACACTCGGGGGCTTAGTTGCGACTCCGTATCGCCTAAGTTAAAACTACTACGAGTACGAACACGCTCCACACTCGGTGACTTAGCTGCGACTCCGCATCGCCTCAGTTAAAAACTATTCCGAGTGCGGACATGCTCCACACTTGCGGACTTAGCTGCGACTCCGTGTCGCCTAAGTTAAAAACAACTCCGAGTGCGGACATGCTCCACACTCGGGGGCTTAGCTGCGACTTTGTATCGCTTAAGTTAAAAACAACTCCGAGTGCGGACATGCTCCACACTCGGGGACTTAGCTGCAACTCCGTATCGGCTAAGTTAAAAACAACTCCGAGTGCGGACATGCTCCACACTTGACGACTTAGTTGTGACTCCGTGTCGCCTAAGTTAAAATTACTCCGAGCACGGACATGCTCCACACTCGGGGACTTAGCTGCGACTCCGTATCGCCTAAGTTAAAACTACTACGAGTACGGACACTCCCCACACTTCGTGACATAGCTGCGACTCCGTATCGCCTAAGGTAAAAACAACTCCGAGTGCGAACATGCTCCACACTCGAGGGCTTAGCTGCGACTCCATATCGCTTAAGTTAAAAACTATTCCGAGTGCGGACATGCTCCACACTTGGGGACTTACCTACGACTCCGTATCGCCTAAGTTAAAAACAACTCCGAGTGCGGACATGCTCCACACTTGGGGACTTAGCTGCGACGCCGTATCGCCTAAGTTAAAAACAACTCCGAGTGCAGACATGCTCGACACTCGGGGGCTTAGTTGCGACTCCGTATCGCCTAAGTTAAAAACAACTCCGAGTGCGGACATGCTCCACACTCGGGGACTTAGCTACGACTCCGTATCGCCTAAGTTAAAAACAACTCCAAGTGCGACATGCTCCACACTTGAGGACTTAGTTGTGACTCCGTGTCGCCTAAGTTAACATTACTCCGAGTACGGACATGCTCCACACTCGGGGACATAGATCCGACTCCGTATCGCCTAAGTGAAAACTACTACGAGTACGGACACGCTCCACACTCGGGAACTTAGCTGCGACTCCGTATCGCCTAAGTTAAAAACTATTCCGAGTGCGTACATGCTCCACACTTGGGGTCTTAGCTGCGACTCCGTATCGCCTAAGTTAAAAACAACTCCGAGTGCGGACATGCTCCACACTCGGGGGCTTGGCTGCGACTCCGTATCGCCTAAGTTAAAAACTATTCCGAGTGCGGACATGCTCCACACTTGCGTACTGAGCTGCGACTCCGTATCGCCTAAGTTAAAAACAACTTCAAGTGCGGACATGCTCCACACTCGGGGGCTTAGCTGCGACTCCGTATCACCTTAGTTAAAAACAACTCCGAGTGCGGACATGCTCCACACTCGGGAGCTTAGTTGCGACTCCGTATTGCCTAAGTTAAAAACTATTCCGAGTGCGGACATGCTCCACACTTGGGGACTTAGCTGCGACTCCGTATCGCCTAAGTTAAAAACAACTCCGAGTGCGGACATGCTCCACACATGAGGGCTTAGTTGTGACTCCGTGTCGCCTAAGTTAAAATTACTCCGAGTACGGACACGCTCCACACTCGAGGACATAGTTGTGACTCCGTATCGCCTAAGTTAAAAACTATTTCGCGTGCGGACATGCTCCACACTTGGGGACTTAGCTGTGACTTCGTATCGCCTAAGTTAAAAACAACTCCCAGTGCGGACATGCTCCACACTCGGTGTCTTAGCTGCGACTCCGTATCGCCTCAGTTAAAAACTATTCCGAGTGCGGACATGCTCCACACTTGGGGACTTAGCTGCTACTCCGTATAGCCTAAGTTAAAAATAACTCCGAGTGCGGACATGCTCCACACTTCGGGACTTAGATGCAACTCCGTATCGCCTAAGCTAAAAACAACTCCGAGTGCGGACATGCTCCACACTCGGGGGCTTAGTTGCGACTCCGTATCGCCTAAGTTAAAAACAACTCCGAGTGCGGACATGCTCCACACTCGGTGACTTAGCTGCGACTCCGTATCGCCTAAGTTAAAATTACTCCGAGTACGGACATGCTCCACACTCGGGGACTTAGCTGTGACTCCGTATCGCGTAAGTTAAAACTACTACGAGTACGGACACGCTCCACACTCGGGAACTTAGCTGCGACTCCGTATCGCCTATGTTAAAAACTATTTCGTGTGCGGACATGCTCCACACTTGGGGACTTAGCTGCGACTCCGTATCGCCTAAGTTAAAAACAATTCCTAGTGCGGACATGCTCCACACTCGGGGGCTTAGCTGCGACTCCGCATCGCCTCAGTTAAAAACTATTCCGAGTGCGGACATGCTCCACACTTGCGGACTTAGTTGTGACTCCGTGTCGCCTAAGTTAAAATTACTCCGAGTACGGACATGCTCCACACTCGGGGACTTAGCTGCGACTCCGTATCGCCTAAGTTAAAACTACTACGAGTACGAACACGCTCCACACTCGGTGACTTAGCTGCGACTCCGCATCGCCTCAGTTAAAAACTATTCCGAGTGCGGACATGCTCCACACTTGCGGACTTAGCTGCGACTCCGTGTCGCCTAAGTTAAAAACAACTCCGAGTGCGGACATGCTCCACACTCGGGGGCTTAGCTGCGACTTTGTATCGCTTAAGTTAAAAACTATTCCGAGTGCGGACATGCTCCACACTTGGGGACTTAGCTGCGACTCCGTATAGCCTAAGTTAAAAACAACTCCGAGTGTGGACATGCTCCACACTTGGGGCCTTAGATGCGACTCCGTATCGCCTAAGTTAAAAACAACTCTGAGTGCGGACATGCTCCACACTAGGGGGCTTAGTTGTGACTCCGTATCGCCTAAGTTAAGAACAACTCCGAGTGCGGACATGCTCCACAATCCGGGACTTAGCTGCGACTCCGTATCGCCTAAGTTAAAAACAACTCCGAGTGCGGACATGCTCCACACTCGGGGAGTTAGCTGCAACTCCGTGTCGCCTAAGTTAAAATTAGTCCGAGTACGGACATGCTCCACACTAGGGGACTTAGCTGTGACTGCGTGTCGCCTAAGTTAAAAACAACTCCGAGTAAGGACATGCTCCACACTCGGGGACTTAGCTCCGACTCCGTATCGCCTAAGTTAGGAACAACTCTGAGTGCGGACATGCTCCGCACTCGGAGGCTTAGCTGCGACTCTGTATCGCCTAAGTTAAAACTACTCCGAGTACAGACACGCTCCACACTCGGGAACTTGGCTGCGACCTTGTATCGCCTAAGTTAAAAAATACACTCGGAGACTGGACTTTGATCCAGAAATCATATAATGCAGATTCAACAAACATTCAACATGACAAGCACTGGAGGTCTTAAACCCTCTGCCAGACTCATCTAGTCCGACAAAGGCTCGGGGACTACACCCACTGGGTGCACTAAGCATGCCCCCACAAAAAGAGAAATGCAAAAAAGAAACATTCTGCTTGGTCAGGTCCACCAACAACATCCAAGTTCAACAGATTCCAACCGACTACCAGTAGTCAGTCAGAGTCTCAAGATCCTGTTGGTCACTCGGATCTACTTCAATTCTTAAGTTCACTCGGACGTACTACTCAACGGAATCGATCAGGGCGAATGATGAACACTTCAATCAACGCATAATTTTGCAAGGCCCTGAACCACGTTCAAGTTCGGTCTGCTGCTACAAGATTTACATCGACAACTTCACCACTCCGACCCTGATCCATTCGGGGGCTAATGACGGGGATATGGCCCTAGGGTAGGGTCATAGGTCTGACCAATACGTCCTACCCAAGGGCACCTCATTATTAGTTTAAGGACTACAAGGGAAATTCCTACTGGACCGTGACAACATCTAATCCACTCGGTACGGATCCACTCAGACAAGTACATTCCATCCACTCGCATGGCAGTCAACCACTCGACCGTATGATTCACTCGGTCATGCAAATACCAACAGTCGGCAAGACATGTGTAGTGGGCTGGCATTATGGCATCAATGCCCCATCTTGTAACATAAGAGGTGAGGAGGTGGCGCACTCTATATAAGCCACCCCCTCCACATAGCTAGGGACATCTTCTGCTTCTTCTTCCCCCGCGGGCTCATTCCTTCCCTCGAGCTCTGGCTCTCTCTATACCATGTAACTCATGTCCATGACAGATAATACAAAGCCTCTCCGGAGCACGAGACGTAGGGTTGTTATCTCCATCGTGAGAGGCCTGAACTCGCTAAAACCACCGTGTCACCCATGTGCATCTTGATAGATCATGCTCTGTTATCTTTCCCCCATTCAACTGTCAGACTTATACCCACGACACCACCTACACATGCACTTGCACACTCTCACAAATCCAATGGTGACATGAGGGTCAGACCTCATGTTCATGTGTCTTAGCACACCACCACACACACTCTTACATCAAGCACAAACATAATAACACCTACACATGCTAGTTATCAGATACACACTAGCTTACACTCACATAAGCATCTCTACACCTACACATACTAACTTGCACATGAGCTTATCAAGGAACACCATGCCTTGGGCATGTGTGAGACACACACACACAAGCACACACAACATCACTTGAACCACTATCACAACCACAAGGTATGTGGGGAACCCCCCCACACAAGCACACTCATACCTCTTGCACACACTAGTACTTAAGCTCATCAGATCACATGAGTAACACACCACATCACCATGGTGACATGCATCTACACAAACAACCTAGTGCATACACACACATCATGTATAAGCTAGTTCACACATGCACATATGCACCAAAGTCCTACACATGCTATTCTACCAAGTAGCAAAATAATCAAAGGTAACCTGCTGGTGGTGAACTAAAATAAATACCACATGAGGTGCCAAGCTTAACACAGCAAGTATGCAAGTAAGCAAATGCAAAACAGAAAAGAAAGTGACAAAAAATATAGAAGAAATGGGAGAGAGATTCGAACCCAAGACCCCCTGGTCACCAATAGCAGCCTACACCACTCTGCTACTTGCCATACGCTTGACATAAGAGAGAGGTTAAACAGGATAAGATACTTCCTGCAGCTACTGTGCCAAAATCCACAAAAACAAAAGGGGTGCGCCGAGGGGTTTCGAACCCACGACCTTCCCACTGCAACAAAACGCACCTAACACACTGCTACTGCTTCGGATCTTAACAGAGAAGGGCGGTAAACTCTATTGAGCATCCCCCTCATGTATTTCCTCTGCCCGACGGTGGCCGGAACAGGGGAAGTGCCTCGCCGGCGTTACACACTAAATTGAACTGCCGCTCGTCGATGGAAGGGAGAATAGGCTCCCACGGTTCCATTCCTAAACTTAGATCGCCTCGGGGTAGCCTACAGCAACGGCTCCACTACGCGTGGCGGCGCCGGTGACATAGAGGGGAACGACGACGAAGCTACGGCTACGGTCACAATCTGGTGACAGGGAAGAGAGGGAAAGGATCTAGCTCACCCACTGGACGAGGTCGACGCGTCTGCCAGAGAGGAGGTAGAGGAAGAAGGGGAAGAAGCCGCGTCGGGGAAGAACATCGGCGAGGAAGCCGCCGTCGTCGATGAAGGGGAAGCAGGGCAGATCTCGTCCTCCTAGCTGCGGTAATGGGTTCCCTCGAGATCCCGCGTGCTCGTTGAGGGTTTGGAGAGGACGCAGGGGTACGAAAGCGACGGTGAGGACCTCCTCAGCTTGCGGCCATGGCGGAGGAGCTTGTCCCTTAGCTGATGCCGTCGAGAGAGAGGGAGGAGATGGGAAAGAGGTGGCGGCGCAAGGGGAGGAACCCTAGGCTTGGAAGGACGCCAAGGGGGGTTTATATGGAGGAGGAGGAGGCGAGGGCCGCGCGCCTCAATGTCCGTGATGGTGTTGCTTGCTGTCGTGCTCTCTCTGTCTCTCTGAAGAAGACTGATAGAGGAGGAGGAAAGGGGAACGCCGTCTATAGGGAAAAGGCTGCGCGCGAGGGGAGCTGGGCCAGCTTGTGGGAGGAAGCCCACTAGGTGGCGCCAGATAGAAAGAAATAAAACCCTGTGGGCTTTTCCAATTACAAAATAAACAGAGAAAAGAAATAAAGCAAAGGAAAAACTGTTGAGACTAAAAATAAAACAAAACTGCCCCTGGGAATTATGACCTATTTAAATAAAATGGAAAATAAATATTTGGAGGAAATAAATATTTACTAAACAGAATTTATTCCACTATTTTGTGAATATTAGCACCTCTCAAACAAATTTTCAAATCACTAAAACCCTAGCAACACATCCACCACAAGTCATACTAAAACATGGGCATTTTTTAAACAGGAATGGAGCAAAAGAATCTTCATCTTGAGATAAATAGAGAAAGGGAGTTGTTTTGAAACCTATTGCAAACCACATAGTGCTTCCTACTTTCAAACAACACCCTCATCATCATATGTCATCATCACATCATCACATGATCAGAAGGCAAGAAACACAATAGGCATGGATGAATGGATGCATGCATGCAAAGGAAAAACAAAAAACAAGGTGACACAAGAAATAACACATGCATTGATCTCTCATTGCAATGACAAGATGGACCCACATACAGAAGGTTCCAAATATGGCAATCTACACTCTTGGGGCATTACAGGATAATGTCAACAATAATGAATCATGATCACCTATATTCAACTGGATATATGTTCCTGGATATTTCCCCAACACATGATGTTTGACAACTAAAGAATTAATAGATTGGAATAGCGATGAACTTTACTGAATCTTGCATAAAAGTAAATACATGAAAGTAAAGGATAGGACCTTCGCACAGGGAAGAAGAGGTTATCATGTGCTTTTTATTTTTGTATGTGCAAACTCTTAATGGAAAGGAATATCACTTTATATTGCCCCTTATGATAGTAACCTTTATTATGTCCTCCATCGCTTTTAGTTCTTTCCCAACACAAGTCCGTACAAAGCTTATTTCCCCTTCCAATAAAAGATCCTACATATTTAGGAGCATTTTTATTGCTTTTTGCACTGATGACAACTTATTTGAAGTGTCTTATTAAATTCATAGGTAGAGATGGTGGAATCGCATAGCGAGAAACTGAGTTTAAGGGTTTTTGGATGCAAAAGTAGTATCTCTACTTAGTATGAATTTTTTGGCTAGCAAAAGCTCCTAAGAAAGAACCACATGTGAGAGTATCCATGAGAATATAACTTCTACATGAATATAAACAAACATAACATTTATATTGCCTTCCTTGTCCAACATCAACTACTTGATCAACTTTGAAAATAATTAATGGGGGCTCACAACCCTAGATGATGTCCAAGATAGTGTTTTTATATGTTAAATATTTTTTCCTTCAATATTATTTCATGAATTGTTCAAGTGACCAATGCTATGTTTGCTAGCATCCAATAAATTTTACTACTTATACTTATAGTATGTGAATTCCTTACTCCCCATGGGACAAACATATAAAGCGTACATAATTTCACATTTATGACATTCAACTCATTCAACATTTTCTCTTAGGTTATAAGTGAAGCACAAGAGTGAAAATCAAACTACTCTCAAACAGATATAAGTGAAGATCAGTGAGTAGTTAATACTTGTGAAATGCATTGGGATTTTACCTGGAGAAGAGGGAATGATGCAACATAGTAAAGGTAAGTATTTCCCTTGTGAGAACTCGAATGTAATGCCCAATATGTGGTCTTATCCTTATTTTGGCTCGAGGGACTCGATAGGAATAGAAGTAGGTCTCGTAATTTTGCAAAATGGATATCAAATGATTAAACGAACGTGAACTAGTAATGATCACAAAGTGATCCTAAAATGCTTAGTGCTTTGTGCAGTCTCACCACTTAACCATATCTCACCCATTAAGCTTTTCTCGTCTTGATACCCTTGGAAATGAGATTACTCAGTTACTGCATGATAACCCACAAGTGCAGGGGATCGTATGTAGCCTTTTTTGGTAAGTAAGAGTGTCAAACCTAATGAGGAGCTAAAGGTAACATTAATATTCTCTCAAGTTCTATCGACTACAGATACGATTCTACACACAATAACGCTTACTTTACCTGAAACAAGTATGAAACTATTTTGCCGGAAGAAAACTAGAAGTACTTAGTAGGTGAAATAGATAGTTTTGCAAGATAATTAAGAGCAATAAAATTAAAGTTAGGGGGTGTTTAGGTAAATATTAATTTAGTTAGTGGTTTAGTAGAAAGTCTTTTTTGTGACGCAAGAGAAAGATTGTCCATAGGCAATTGAATATAAGATGATATATACTTATCATACACAATGAGGGAGAGGCATACAGTAACACACTTTCCATACTTGGATCATATGCACTTATGATTGGAACTCCAACAAGCATCCACAACTACAAAAGATAACTAAGGTAAAACACAACCATATCATTAAAAATCAAGTCCTCTTTACTCCCATATGCAAACAATCCCCTTACTCGGGTGTTAGCTTATGTCACTCTAGCCACCTATTATGAGAGAATTACGAACATATTACAAACCCTCCAGCATGAATCCTTCACATGTGCACCTCAAGGAATGCACCTTACGACAACACCATAGCAACATACAACTCATATCAATAACATCATACCACAATTAACCCATACGACAAAAGAGATCAACCCAAACATCATAGGATAGCCACACATCATTGGATAATAATATAGCATTAATAACCATGTTTAAGTAGAGAATACAACATAGGAGAGGGTTTACACTTCTGCATAGAGGGCGAGAGAGTTGGTGGTGACGGCAACGAAGTTGTTGGTGTAGATCGCCGTCATGAAGATTGCCCCGACGACGCTCCGGCGCCACCGGGAGAGAGGGGGAAAGAGCCCCCTCATTATTATTCCTTGGACTCCTCCCTAGGTGGGAGGAGTGTTTCCCTTATGGGCCATGCCTGCCATGGCTCCCAGAGGGCAAGAGCTCCTTCGAGATTCGATCTCTCTCCGTGTTTCTCTCCCTTTTTGACCGTTGTTTTCTGGCCGTTCACTCTATCTTAAATATCCATAGATCCATAGCTCCAATAGGGATTAAATTTTAAGGGGATTTTTATCGTCAAAATATCTTCGTTGTAGCCAAAGTAGAGCTTCATCCAACATAACGGGTGGCAACAAGGCATCAGGGTGCGGCCACCCCCCTCGTCGTGCCATGTTGCCTTCTGGGTGCCTCGGGAAACGTGTGGTGTTTCTTCTTCTTCCCAAAATTCACACATATTCCAAAAACAATATGTATAAATTTTTATCGCATTTGGACTTCGTTTGAGATGGAATTTCTGCGAAACAAAATACGCAAAAAATAGGAACTGGCAACCGACACCCGATAAGTAAGTTAGTCCCAAAATAATATATAATGTTGCCAAAAGTGTATGAAATTTGTTGAAAATTGGCATGAAAAATCAAAAACATTAGATACGATGGAGACGTATCAGCATCCCCAAGCTTAATTAATCCATATCCTCGATTAGGTAAATGATAAAAATATATTTTTTGATGCGGAATGCTACCTAACATATCCTTGAACAATTGTCTAATCATGGCATCATATTAATAAAAAAAGTGATTCAAGGCAAAAGTATATCGTTTGAGAAAAATACATCCATAGTGAGGTTTACTAGCAAACAATTATGTCATTTCAAAATAATGATGCTAAAGAATTCTACACCTAAAAAATCATATAGCCTATCATGCTTGGTATTTCTAGCATGAAGTATAAATCATGAGCACCCAAGTGTCAAACCAAGAAATTGGATCGTACTTTCTAACTTGCTTCAACTTTTTATTACTAACGCAATACATGAGCGTGAACCATGGATATAGCGTAAAGGTGGAATAAAATATGTTGGCAGGTTTCAAAGGGGTAAAAGTGGAGATGAAAGTGTTGCATCAATTAGGCATATCAACGAGCTATGGAGATGCCCATCAATAGATATCAATGCGAGGAGTAGGAAGCTCATCTGTGGAATATACAAGCCAACTTCTATAATGACAAATTCCCACTAGCATATGGAAGTGACAAAACAAGAGATTCCCTATATGAAGAACATGGTTCCATGTTGAGGCACAAGTGTGGTAAAGGATATTAGCAAAGAGTCGGTGCAGGTGTGCACTCGATCACCTATGGGACCTTTGGCCCCTTTGTGGTTTGGCGGTGAGGTCGTGTGGCAAAAAGAGCATAAACTACGAGGCAGAACGATGATGAGACTCGGGGCATTTTACCCGAGTTCGGGCCATTGTGAAGCGTAAAACCCTACTCCTCCTTTGGTAGATTGATTGAGGAAGATCAAGTTTGCATGGAGTTCAGCCCCAGCAAGGGTTGCCGCGGAGTGCTATCACATACGTACAAGTACACTTGGTTCTAATCCCCTGGTGGTCCGAATATACCATGTTTCCGAAAACCTTTGCTAGGTTGCCTTGGGCCTCCTTTTATAGCTCAAGGGACGTATACAGTGGCAAAAAATCATGATCAGATAGCTAACAGAGCTATCATACCTAACTCTGGCACTTAGCACAAAGCACCATAAATGCGGCCTTAGGTGGCGAGCGGGGGTGCGCTCCCCGCAAGCTTCTGCCATTCAATTAGCTGGTCGTGGCTTGGTGTCTTGACACGCCTCCGGACGTTTGTCAAATGGTCGTAATCTCTCTTCCGCAGCGCCGCCACGTATCTAGCGAGAGCCACCTAGCCATCTGGGAGCTCGACACCTCATCGTTAAGTGAATGGTGTAGCGATGAGGTGGACTGGTGGCTGATTGGCCCATGCTTGCAGGGGAGGCGTGTTCTCGGGTCTTGTCGAGGATGCTTGTGCCCTCGCACGTAGCAAGTGCCGGGGGTTCTTGGCATGTCTTGGGCTGCTTGTGTAGGTCTTTCCGGTGTCGTCGGCCATCGGAGGCCGCGTATGTGGAGTCTTGGTCTTATTGATGTGCTCCTTGACCTCTCTTAGAGCGGCTTTTATCGCCTAGGCCCGGCCTTGATGGAGTGGTAGCATTCCCTGACAATCGGGTAGGTGGCTTATCGTCCATGCGCAAGTCAGGGGGAAATAAACACCCCTGTTTGTGTACCCTGACAGAAGCCCCCGGTCCTGAGACATACGTGTCACTGGGTGATGTTTGCTGTGTATCCCCGGCAACGGCGCCAGAAATACTTCTGCTACTGCAACAAAAGACCTTCCAATGGCGCCAGAAATAGGCACGTCGACGAGAGAATACTTGGCTTGATCCTTCTGCTGCGGCTACGCCTTAAGGGACTTCATAGGAAAGTATGCAAAGGATTCCCCCGTGGCCTTGGAGCCTTGCGTTGGTGTTCCCTCGAAGCGGAAAGGGTGATGTAGCGTAGCGGTGGTAAGTACTTCCCTCAGTTTGAGAACCAAGGTATCAATCTAGTGGAGGAGTATCTCAAGATCCTGCACAAACAGAAAAACTTGCTCCCAACGCTATGAAGGGGTTGTCAATCCCTTGTAGATTGTTTGCCAAGTGAGAAATGAAAGCAACAAAGTAACAAAGCAAAGTAAAAGCGGAGGTGTAAACGATGGATGTGAATAGACCCAGGGGTCGTAGTGTTTACTAGTGGCTTCTCTCATGAAAGCAAGTAGACGGTGGGTGAACAAATTACTATCGAGCAATTGATAGAACCGCGCAAAGTCGTGATGATATCTATGCAATGATTATTCCAATAGGCATCACGTCCGAAACAAGTAGACCGATACTTTCTGCATCTACTACTATTACTCCACACGTCGACCACTATCCAGCATGCATCTAGTGTATTAAGTCCATAAGAACAGAGTAACGCCTTAAGCAAGATGACATGATGTAGAGGGATAATCTCAAACCAATGATAAAACCCCCGTCTTTTTACCCTGGATGGCAACTACTTGATGTGTGCCTTGCTGCCCCTACTGTCACTCGGAAAGGTCACCACATGGTAGAACCCAAAACCAAGCACTTCTCCCATTGCAAGAATCATAGATCTAGTTGGCCAAACAAAACCGAAGACTCGGAGAGACTTACAAGGATATCAAATCATGCATATAAGAAATCAGCAAAGACTCAAATATATATCATAGATAATCTGATCACAAATCCAGAATTCATCGGATCTCGACAAACACACCGCCAAAGAAGATTACATCGGATAGATCTCCATGAAGATCTTGGAGAACTTTGTATTGAAGAACCAAGAAAGAGAAGAAGCCATCTAGCTACTAACTACGGACCTGTAGGTCTGAAGTGAACTACTCACAAGTCATTGGAGGGGCAATGATGTTGATGAAGAAGCCCTCCAACTCCAAAGTCCCCTCCGGCAGGCCGCCGGGAAGGGTCTCCAGATGAGATATCACGGAAACGGAAGCTTGCGGCGGCAGAAAAGTATTTTCGAGGCTCCCCTGATTTTTTGCGGAATATTTGGTAATTTATAGGCCAAAGACCTAGGTCAGGGGGCGGCTAGGGAGGCCACTAGGCTGCCCACCGCCGCCTCCCCCCTAGTGGCGGAGTGGGGGCTTGTGGGCTCCCTCGAGCCCACCTGGCTTCGCCCAAAAGCCCCCTGGTCTTCTTCCGTTCGGGAAAAAATCATTTCGGGGTTTTTCTTCCGTTTGGACTCCGTTCCAAAATCAGATCTGAAAAGAGTCAAAACCACGGAAAAACAGGAACTCGCACTTGGCACTGAATTAATAAGTTAGTCCCAAAAAAGATATAAAAGGTACATAAAACAACCAAAGAAGACAAGATAACAACGTGAAATCATCAAAAATTATAGATACGTTTGAGACGTATCACTGGGCATGTTGGGTTAGGCTCCCTTAATGCACGGACACGTGTCGAGAAAGTGGTGTCCCTCGCACGGCCCACGTCCAATCCATGCATTTATCGTGGGTCGTGGGGCCGCTAAACAATAGCCATTGGGGGGGGGGAAGGGGAACCGCCGGAAAATAAACGGCAGTTCTATGTAGAGATAGAAAAGAGAGAGCCCACTATTTGTGATCCCCATACATAAGGAAGGGATCCTGCGAAGGGGGCGCTACTCATTCACACCTGCCCCTTCGCCTTTCACCCCCTCCAGCCAGGAAACCGCCTCCGCCGCCACTGTTCCTTCAACGAGCATTACCGAATCTCCCGCTGCTCAAGGGAGATGGCGAAGAAGATGGCCGCATGAAGGGAAAATAGACATGTGAGGCGAAGGAGTGGGATGTTGATGAGAATAAGAGGAGAATAGAGGAAGTGGAGAAGCGACGACACAAAGATGCGGTTTTCTTCGCGTCGAATCTAGATCGCAACACCTTGATCAGGAGGTATGCCTATAAGTGGGGGAGAGAGACAAAGGGGCATGGGGCGCCTGAAGTTCTGCCAGACAGCCCTAAGGAGAAGATGCCATCAAATTCGTATCGCTTCTTCTGTGCGTACTTCTACTGTGGCCTCTCTCCCCCTTCTTTGATTTCTTTTGCGCCATGATGGTGATGTATGGATTTCACCTCCTAGATTTCACGCCCAATGCAACGGCGAGCTTTGCACATATGTGAGGGAACTTTGTCGGAGTTGCCCCCAACATAGATTTGTTCTCACACTTCTTCATCCCCCGGATAGAGGACAAGAATCACCTCTCGGGGAACGTTAGCTAGATTCCCCGGGCAAAGAAGGAGGTTTGGGGGTACCTCCATAGCGAATATAGCGGTACGTGGTAAGAGTGGAGGGGAGATTGGTGTTGGATCAATGATGCCAAAGCCGCCGAGTTCTTTTCTGCACAGACTGCTTGTGTCTCCTGTGACAACAACTAGAGCAGCTTGGGTTTTTCTGATGACAAGCTTCGCCCGACTCTGAATAGGGTCACCCGCCTGAAAGTTGTCGGGCTTACTACTAAGCACATAGGGGCCAACTTCCTTGGACACCAAGTTGCCCCAGTGCAAAAGAGGGACAAGTTGGCATGGGAATTCAGTGGCCCAGCCGACTCGATTCGGGTTTACCAGGGCGCTGGCGACAACCTGATGATCTATTGGCATGGTTGGTTGTCCGATCAGTTGTTTGGTGCCATGGGGCTATGCCATCTGTCGGCAAGGGTCGTCCCCTTGCACATTAACTCTGCCAGGAACCAGATTCTCAGTGGATGCCAGATTGTGACGCTTCTGGGGTCAAGCCTGATTGGGGTTTACCCTCCGTGGAAGACGAGATGGCGTGGGTCTGTAGCTTGGAGGAAAGGGCATCCATGGAAGATGACAACCCGACCGCACCCACCAGGAATGCGGAGAGGGGTTTTATTTCTGCCCAGATCGCGGAAGATAAACGGTCCAAGGCCGCCACGAGAACAGACTCTGGGAATGAAGGAGAGAAGGAATCTGAAAGAAACTACTCTTCCGGAGAGGAAGAC
Organism: Hordeum vulgare subsp. vulgare; assembly: GCF_904849725.1. NCBI lineage: Eukaryota > Viridiplantae > Streptophyta > Magnoliopsida > Poales > Poaceae > Hordeum > Hordeum vulgare. The sequence continues at coordinate 195,676,621 of NC_058522.1, forward strand.
GAGAATCTTCCCCTGGGAGAAGTTGTCGGGTTGGTGTCTGCCGGGGCTAGAGCTCTCTAGACTGAGGCCGAGCTGGAGAAGGCAAGAGGACTGGCAGTGGAGGAAGAGGGGCTCGAAACGGGCCCCCAAGCTCCAGAACCAGGGCGGCGCCCACACTAGTCTGTCGGCCGGGAAGCGGTGGCTACCGCGCCTTCGCGGTCTCCTCCAAAGACGAAGAAGACAACCTCCAAGGGAAGATGACGCGAGCGTGCACATTGTCAATCCTCCCGACTTTCCCAAGCCAAAGATTGTCGTGTCAAGCGGTAGAGGGTTATGGAGGAGGACCCCAGCCCCCGTCCATCCCAACTTCTTCGCCTGGCTCGCCTCTGCCCAAAGCCCCCCTCTGCCGCCAAACCCCGCTCTCCCGACTCTAAAGAGGGGTAGATCAACTCCGCTGCCTGCATCATATGAGCTCGGATCAATGCTCATGGCTACAAAGTAAGTCCTTCGACCACCACTGTCATCAAAGTTCTTCATTTTTGATTCCTTGACTGATTTGGTATGATGATCTTCTTGACACGGATGAGGATGAGGATCCCCTCGTGCATAGGTCCAAATCGGTCAAATCCAAGGCAGAAGATGAAGGGGAAAACCCTTGTCTAGCCCGTGGGCGAGCCCCCACGATAAGATCCAAGCGTAATCCCTGTCCCATGGCGGCGATGAAGAAAGGCATCCTCCTACTCCCGATCGGGAGACGAGAGAGGTTCATCAGGGAGAGAACCGTCAGGAGGGGCCTTCCCTTCAAGACCTCTCTGCAACCGTTGCAATAGGGAGGGATTCTCCGACAAGGGCCTCCACCGAAGAGCTTCTTCGAATAGTAGCTGTCGTTGATGAAGTTCTAATGGACCGTCCCCCGGGAGTTGATCTTGCTGGGAAACAAATATTCTTGTGCGTCAGACTCTATTGGGTATCCCACTTGCTCGTGACTTTATTTCCTCTACCCTTTCTCTTTCTTTTGATCGGCTATTTGACTTTTATCACGCTGTCCATTGCCTATGATAATAGAATCACCGTTTGAAGAACCAGAGCTTCTAGAAGAGGTGGCTCATATCGGGAAGGATGCTGCCGCGGAGGCGGAGAAGATTGATGCCGCACAGGGCTAGGGTTTGGCTGCCGGGGAACTTCAGGAGTCCCTTAAGATAACCGCATCACACCCTGGCTGCTCAATTGTCCCGGCCTTAATCATTGAGGGGAAGACCCACTTCAAGCTCTAGGACCCGTGCCTTCGCGGTAGCCTCTGCTGTCATCTCTCCAATCCTCCTCAGATCAGTTGGCGGTAATCACTTCTCCACTGTGCCCTCCAACTCTAGATTTGTCCTTCTCAGTGGGAGCAGGTATCATCGAAGGAATCGAGCGGGCATTGGCGGCGCTGCAGAAAGTTGGAGGGGTCGATGAACCTGCCGACAACGCCAAGGACTTGGTTTTCTTGGAATCCATGACTACTAGGATCAGGGACATGCAGAGGAGGTTCAACCTAAAGGATTAGGCAGCCAAAGAGCAATGCGAGCAGGTCGAGCTTGTGGGCGAGCAGTTGCGACGCAGGGGAAATGAACCGCATGAGTGGTACAACAAGCAGGTCCATTCCCTCAAGAGGCAACATGAGATCCTATCCATGTCTAAGGAAGATGTCGCTACTTGGGAGACCAACCTCGCGGAGCACAAAGCACATCTGGATGCCAGGGAGGTAGAAATCTCCTCTCGGGAAGAGCCCCTTAAACTTTCCCTTCAAGATAAGCAAGAGGAGTTGGAGGTTCTCCTTTTGCAAGGCACCAAGGACCTAGAGGATGGCCACAAAGCTGTTATTGCCACGCTCTCCTCGACTTATGCTGGCCAGTTGAAGATGATGTCCTACGAGCTTGCTGCGCAACAGCCGCCAAGACCAAACTAGAGGCCTAGTTGAGCAAACTCACGAAGGAACTTGCTAGAATGGTGAGGAGACAATGGTTCTCAAAGAAGAGGCACGGAAAGCACAAACCACATTGGAAGAGGTGCATTTGTAGCTTTTTTCCAAGAGCCAAAGCATCGACACCACCAACAATACTATCACTGGTTTGCAATCCAGACTTGCTTCGCTGGAGCAGAAAAATGATTGTCGGTGTTCGAGAGGGGCTGTTGTAGAAGGACCTGACCAATACCCAAGCTCTACAAAAAGAGGCAGAATACACAATGGAGAAGGAGATCAAGAAGCGCTACCTCTGGTTCAGGAGTACGGTTGACATCGCTGAGCGCCTCACCACCTAGCTCATGAGCATGAACATGAAGAGTTGGGCCTACTCCGTCGATCGGCACGAAGTCCCAAGCATCAATATGACACTCTTCTTCGAGGGCTTGATCGAGGGGCTGAATACGTACGAGGATGACAGGGCGTCCGTCTTCGCCAATGAATCCCGGAAGCTGGCTCGCCATGCCCTCTTCATGGTCTTGAGCAACCTCGCCTTGTTTCACCCGGAGCTCGACCCCTCCGATGGTTTTAAGAAGTTGTCACCGGGTGCTTATCTCTCTGCTACTGCGGAAAAGGCATGCCCTCTTGCTGACAGGGTCCTCGCAGTCCGAAGTGTCCAGGGAAGCCGCCGGAGTTAGCTTTGACCCACTCCTGCTCTCGTGTCATCTTGTACTTAAGACATGATATGTATCTCGTATTAGTCCATGCACTATCTTTGCTTTGTGATGAACTAATGTTTTTATGTAATCGCGTGACATCCCACTTTGCTTTCCTTCTAGTATTCGTAGGGATGCTTCCTTTGTGTGCTCTGGTTCCCCACAAACAATTTATTCCCAAGATTGCCTCGAGGAACGATTCCTTAGCATTCTGCAAGCGAGGACACGCTGCCGGCGAGTTTTTCCTCATCGGTATTTGATGTTGCGGCGGGTTTCGTTGAGATGGTTCGAAACAAAATAGGGCCGTGATCAGGAAGACAACGAGGTTCCATTATGCAGAAGATTCACCATACGAAAACCTTGGTCGCAAAGGGGAATATGCGAAATGTAAGCTTTTCAATGAAAAACCAACAGTCGCGTCGACTTATCTGTCGTTAAGGCTTGTTCTCTATCTTGGTGCTCATCTAGCCACATCCGCCATTCCCTCTCTTTTCCATCGGCATTTCTTCCCTTCACGTTTCCCAGCGCAAGCAAGGTGTAAACCATTGCTCTTCTAGGAGGAAGAGAAGAACGAATAGAGAGGAAATGGAAGTAAATAGGGAAATGTTAGTTATAAGTGTGGTCTGCAGCAAGAGCTTGCCGGCCCAATGGTAGTGTTCAGAACTTAGCTGGAAGGGAAGGAATAGTAAATGTGCTCAGTTAAACCTTCGTTCTTCTCCTTGTTTCCCAACGTCCCCGTAACGACCATGACATTGGAAACACATGGAAACGGGACCTCGTTGTGGCTCGTTCGCTGGGGTCACTGACCAATGGATTTGCTCGAGTGTTTGTCCTAAGATTTACCAACATGGGGGCAAATGTAGGATCTAGCTGCACGCGACCTCGTCGACGTTGGCGGCGCCACCGTGACGTGATACATCTCCAACGTATCTATAATTTTTGGTTGTTCCATGCTATTATATTATCTATTTTGGATGGTTTATATGCATTTATATATTATTTTATATTATTTTTGGGACTAACCTATTAAACTATAGCCTAGTGTCAGTTTTTGATTTTTCCATGTTTTTGAATATTGTAGATAAGGAATATTAAATGGAGTCCAAATGAAACAAAATCACCGGAAAGATTTCTCTTGGACCAGAACATACCCAGGAGACTTGGAGTAGGGGGCAGGGCACCTGCCGGGAGGCCACAAGCCTACAGGGCGCGCCCTAGGAGGGGTGGTCGCCCCCCTGGCTTGTGGGTCCCCTACAGGCCTCCTAACCGTATTCTTTGTCTTATAAATTCCCAAATATTCCTGTATTGCCAAAAAGAGCAACAAAAATATTTTATGCCGTGGGGAGCCTCTGTTCCTGAGAGATCCAATCTAGGAGCCTTTTCCGGTAATCTGTCGGAGAGGGAATTGATCATGGAGGGCATGTACGCCAACTCCATTGCCCCTCCGATGATGTGTGAGTATTTCACCACAGACCTACGGGTCCACATCTAGTAGCTGGATGGCTTCGTGTTTCTCTTTGATCTCCAATACCATGTTCTTCATGATCTTCATGGAGATCTATCCGATGTAATATTCTTTTGGGGTGTGTTTGTCGAGATCCAATGAATTGTGAGTTTAAGTTCAGATTATCTATGAATAGTATTTGAGTCTCTTCTGAATTCTTATATGCATGGTTTCATATCTTTGCAACTCTCTTAATGATTTGTTTGGTTTGGCCAACTAGATTGGTAATTCTTGCAATGGGAGAAGTGCTTAGTTTTGGGTTCAATCTTGCGGTGTCCTCACCAAGTGACAAAGTAGGGGTAGCGAGGCACGTATTGTATTGTTGCCATCAAGGGTAAAAAGATGGGTTTTTCATCATAATGCTTCAGTTTATCCCTCTACATCATGTCATCTTACTTAATGCGTTACTCTGTTCTTCATGAACTTAATAATCTAGATGCAGGCAGGAGTCGGTTGATATGTAGAGTAATAGTAGTAGATGTAGAATCGTTTCGGTCTACTTGATACGGACATGATACCTATATGCATAATCATTGCTTTAGATATCTTCATAATTATTTTCTTTTCTATCGATTGCTAGATAGTAATTTGTTCACCCACCGTATTATTTTCCTTTATGAGAGAAGCCTCTAGTGAAAGCTATGGCCCCGGGGTCTATTTTCCATATTATATTTTCAGATCTATAAACCAAAAATACAAAAAATACTTTGCTGCAATTTATTTAGTTTTTTTCCGCAATGTTTTATATCTATCTCTATCAGATCTCAACCTTACAAATAACTTTGAAGGGATTGACAACCCCTTTATAGCGTTGGGTGCAAGTGTTTGATTATTTGTGTAGGTACTACTATTGGCGCCTTGCTTGTTCCTCCTACTGTATATAAACCTTGGTTCTCGACAGACTGAGAGAAATACTTATCTACTTCGTTGCATCACCATTTCTTCTTCAAGGGAAAGCCAACGCAAACTCAAGAGGTAGCATGACGCGGAACTGACCACAAGTGAGAGAAAGGAGAAGAGGGGAAGGATATCGCCGTGTACCTTCCCTTCTACCTTTCCTTCTTCCCTGCTCATTCATTCATAGCCGCACCTCCCAATGGGTTAGGTGGACCTGCTCAATGATTGTGATAGGGATGGCGCCGTTGCCTAGTCCGCTTTTTCTCTTATCGAGGTCGTCACCTTGGACGCGCCATCCGTGTCAGAGCAGCAGCTGTGGTGTCCATGGTCGTCGTTGCCATTGACACAACTACGATGGTGGTGCGTGCCAAGGGGTCGGAGATGAAAAATCCCGTGACTATGGTCTTCCTCGTCGACACTCCAGGCGGAGGGGATGCTGATGAAGATCGACGAAGCACTCACAATCTCGGGTATGCGCGATTGAAGCCCCCTAACCGGCACGCCAAAGATGTCGGTGCAGGTGTGCACTCAATCTACTATGGGACCTTTGACCCCCCCGTGATTTGGTGGGGAGGTCGTGTGGCACAAAGAGCATAAACTACGAGGCAAAACAATGATGAGACTCGCTGAGTTTTACCTAGATTCGGGACGCTGTGAAGCGTAAAACCCTACTCCTCCTTTAGTAGATTGATTGAGGAAGATGAAGTTTGCATGGAGTTCTACACCAGCAAGGGTTGCCACGAGAGCTATCACGTACGTACAAGTACACTTGGTTCTAATTCCCTGGGGGTCTGAATCTACCAAGTGTCTGAATCCTTTGCTAGGTTGCCTTGGGCCTCCTTTTATAGCTCAAGGGACATCCACAGTGGCAAACAATAATGATCAAATAGCTAACAATGCTATCATACCTAACGATGGCACTCGAGACAAAATGCCATATAAGAGGCTTTAGGTGGCGAGCGGGGGTGCGTTCCCGGCAAGCTTCTGCCTCCTATTAGCTGGTCGTGCCTTGGTGTCTTGACACGCTTCCGGACGGGTGTCAACTGGTCGTAATCTATCTTCCGGCGCACCGCCACGTATCTAGCGGGAGCCACCTAGACATTTGGGAGCTCAACACCTCATCAATAAGTGACTAGTGTAGCGATGAGGTGGAGGGGTGGCAGATTGGCCCACACTTGACAGGGAGGCGTATTGTCGGGTCTTGTCGAGGATGCCTCTGCCTTCGCCCCTGACACATGTTGGGGTTTCTTGGAAGGTCTTGGGCTGCTTGTGTAGGTCTTGCCGGTGTCGTCAGCCACCGGGGGCCGCATCTACCGAAGTCTTGGTCTTCTTGATGTGCTCCTTGACCTCTCATAGAGCAGCTTCTCTAGCCTAGGCCAGGCCTTGATGGAGTGGTATCATTCGCCTGCAACCTTAGCTATTTAGGTCGGTGGTTTGTTGTCCGTGCACAAGTTTGGGGGAAATAAACACCCATGTTTGTGTACCCCGACACAAAGTTTGTTTTATCTTTTTATCTCATTGATTTATTTATTTTTTCATGGTGGGCTCTTCTTTTTTCGCCTCCCCATTTCTCTCTCTTCTTTTGTTGGGCTCATTTGGCCTCCTTTTTTTCATTTTTCTTCCGAAGTCTCATCCCAATTTGTGCGGGAATCATAGTCTCGATCAACCTTTCTGCATTGAGAAAATGCTCAAATAATGATGATCATCATACTTTTAATTACTTACAACTTGATATGAAAACAATATCACTCAATATGAATGGCTCTGACAATGTACCAGGATGTGCAATAATCTAGCGCAACAAAAGATACCAAAAAGTTGACAAGCCATGGAAATAAAATGCTAGCTATATTAGGATCATGTAAAGCAATATGAGAAGGAATGCTCAAGTCATTTATATGATGATGATGGAAGTTACATGGCAATATATCTCGAAATGGCTATGGAAATGCCTTGATAGGTAGGTATGGCTGCTATTTTGAGGAAGATATAATGAGGCTTATGTGAAACAGAGCATATCTTGTCACGGGGTTTGTATGCACCAGTGAAAGTTGCCCTGATCCTTGAGGTGAGAATTGGCAATGCACGGTACTAAAGAGGCTAGAAAATATGTGGAGGTGAGTCTGCATATATCCATGGATTCACATTAATCATAAAAAACTCACATACATATTATAAGATTTTATTATCTCTCTTGAAGCAAAGCATTGTTGGCATGCCCCTAGGGAGGAGGTTTGTAGGAGTTAATCATCGCCCCCATTATAACAACACAAAGGATTTCAATGAAAGACAAATTATACTCCAACTTGATTGCATAACAAGAGACTATACGTGCATGCATCGGGAATCAAAAACCTTAACATTAATATTCTTAGTAATCGACAATCATCCACTAGTGCGCTCACATATTACTATCTTAATGTCGACAAACTATTGTAGGGAATCAAACATATCATATTCAGTGATGTACAAGTTTTATGTAGGAATTTATGATTAAAAAGTTTAATTCTTCATTGAAGTGAAGCATGAGAGTTTAATTCTTTCTAAAAAACACCACCCTCTAATAAATATAAGTGAAGCAAAAGAGAATTCTACAAATAACGGTTTTCTATATGTAGAGAAATAGGCATCCAACTTCAAATGTTATAAGTGAAGCACATGAAGCATTCTATAAAGCCATACTGAAAAGATATAACTGAAGTGCAAAGAGCATTATATAAATCAAACATGGATTTTCCATACGAGCATGGTGCATTGCTACTAGGAAAATAAAGGCACACGATGCTCCAAGAATTTACGCATATCAAGTGAACAAAACAAAAAATGAGACATACCGATAATTGTTGAAGAAGAAAGATGGAATCCCTTTCGGGGCATCCCTACAGTTAGACGCTTGAGTCTCCTTGAATATTACTTGGGGTTCCTTGGGCATCCCCAAGCTTGAACTCTTGTCTCTCCTTATTCTTCACATGTCAATACCTCCTCGATCTTCGAACAATTCATCCAAACAAAACTTAACATAACTTTCAATAGAGAGGTTATTTCATATAAGATCAAATCTCATCATCTCCTACCATAAAATTATTGTATACTTATAATCCAACTTTACATACTATATCCTATCACAATTCTATTGCTCCCAAGTCAATGGGGCTCAACAAGAATTCAAACATAAGTACACAAAGCAACTATAACAACAATCTATAGAAAACAGGACAGTTTGGAAAGATGCAAATGGAACCTATACTTATTTAACTCATTATATTGTGAAAACTTTGGTCGTGGTAAAAACTTTGTATAATAGTACTTTGTTAAACTTTCAGATTTTTTGACTTTCGAGTAAAATAGGAAAATTCAAACACTACAACCAAAGTTTCTGTTTTTTACATAGCACATATCAAACAAGCAATTTAAATATCCTAAATGTATATCTTGGCACAACGGATTTGTACAAGGAGATAATTATTTTTGCTGAAAAGTTAGTGTAATCAAGATTCACAAAGTTTCCATGGGAATGAATAAATTTCAAGGCTAGCCGCCACTTCAATGGTGATCGTCCTTCTCACTTTCACTTTTCTTTTTGAAAAAATTTAGGTTCCCCAATTTTTTTAATCATTTTAAAAGAACATAAGAGAATTAAATGACTCCCTGAAACTTCCGGGTTATCTCCCTTGTAGCGCTTTCTTTGAAGCCATTAAGCTAGGCATATAGTCCTCAAGTAATTGATCCACCCGTATCCCAAGGTATATCGAAACCAATTTTAACATTGATTTTTAATTAAGTAGTGAGTACAAAGTGATATATATATCATGTGACAAAAGAAATCTAACTCTCTTCCTATGAATTGGCATGTCATAAAAGAACAATTCATTCACACAAAGTAAAGGCAAATACATAGCGTAAGTAGTTTCTTGCAATTTTATTGTATTGGAATAATAGAGAGGTAAAGATTTGGTTCCTCTCTCATAATAATTATAAGTAGGAAAAGCAAGAACATGCATATTATGTCCATCAAAATGATCATGTGTAGTGGTAAAACGCAACCCATATATATAATCCTTAATAAGTGCAAACTTCTTCGATATGGTGTTGTTGGAAGAATTCAAAAAGGTAATAGGACTATTATGTGTGGGTGCAATAGCAAAAAATTCATCCTTCACATAAGGATATATAAAAAGTTAAACTTCATATGCATAATTCAAACTTGCATTATGGCGACAAGCATAGCAAGCATCAAGTTCATCAAAAAGGGATATTTCGAACGAATCCAAGGGGTTATAGCAATTATCATAGCATTCATCATTCCGTAGGCACGAAGGAAAATTGAACAATGTATGAGGTGAAGGGTTACTCCCATTAGAATGTGGGCACGAGTAGCTAATCCGCTCTTCCAACTTTTGTTCTTCGCTCTCCTCCATATCTTTTTCATGTGATGAGCTCACAGTTTCAGCAATTTCTTCTTCCATAGATTCCTGCAAAATATTATTCTCTTCCAAGGAAGCAACAATTCTTTCAATAAATTCTTTAACATAAGCATTAGAATCATAGTTTTCATAGCAATATTTAAGTATGGAAAAAAATTCAGATGTGTAAAGAGTAGCATCATACTTTTCAACAAATGTACAAATATCATAAGCACCCTTAAAATCAACAAATTCTTCAATTTGGTCAACATCATAATAACTATAGGCCTCCTTGGTGTAAGAAGATAGTATTTCATTATCACTAAGCACACATTCGTAGGGAATGTGTTTTTTAGTTTCTTGAGAACAACATGTAAAATCATGTATTTCTAATAAATTCCAAGCATAGCAACACAAAGTATTAATTTGATGCCACAAGAGTTTCCCTTTTTGAGATAAGTAGTGTCTCACATAATAAGCATGGTAATTTAATATTTTCCCTCAACTAAGCTAGTTCAGTTTTTAGCACGAGCACAAAGGGATTGAAGATGATCCCAGTAATAAGCTTCAATAGTACAATACATTTTGGGTGGTTCCTCAATTGTTGCGTTAGCAAGTGCATCTAATTTTATTGGTGTTTTGTGTTTCCTAAAAATACCAAATTTAGAAAATAACTTAGAACAAAAAACAAAAATTTCTTAGTGATAAAGAAAACAAGCACACACGAGAATATCAACCTCTACACTATTGCTCCCCGGCAATGGAGCCACAAAAAGTTCTTGATAACCCACAAGTGTAGGGGATCATTTGTAGCCGTTTTTGATAAATAAGAGTGTCAAATCCAATAAGGAGCTAAACGTATAATTAATATTCTCTCAAGTTCTGTCGACCACCGATACAACTTTATGCATGCTAATGCATACATTACCTAGAACAAGTATGAAACTATTTTGCGGGAAGGAAACTAGAATTACATGGTAGGTGAAATAGATAGTTTGGAAAGGTAATAAAGAGCAAGTAAACAAAAGTTAGGGGCTGTTTCTTGGGTAACATTGCATGGGAAAAAACTTCTATGTTCACCAAGATCAATCTTTGGAGATCTACATCTACGAGAGGGGAGGTCCATCTACATACCCTTGTACATCACTAAGCGGAAGCCTTGAGAAATGCGGTTGGTGTAGTCGAATGTCTTCACGATCCAATTACGATCCACGTACGATCACGAACGCCCCGAAAAAGTGTCGAACGGAGAACACCTCGCCCTTCATCACACGTGAAGCTCAATGATGCTTTCACCTCCTCGATCCAGTGAGCGACGGTGAAGTAGAGGCTGAGTACTCCGATAGCACGATGGCGTGGCGGCGGTGGTGGTGGAGCGATATCGGCAGGACTTTGCCCAGCACTATCGCGATAACGACGGCGGAGAGATACTATGAGTGAGACAGAGAGAGAGGAGGGTAACACCGAGGCTTTTTCAGGTGTGGATGCCCTCCCTATTCTCTAGTATATATAGGACAGACGGACGAGGAGCTGCGCCAACAAGGTGGCCCCACCCTTGGGCCAGCCGTCCACCATCCCTTGGCCGCATGGGCCTGGGTGGCGAGGGGCGCCCAGCCCACCATGGGCTGGAGCTCACTCAAATCGGCCCATGTGGCCCCTCCGAGGGTGGTGGACCCTTTCCGGTGCACTTCGGAACACTTTTGGCATTCCTCGTACAATAGTAGTAATGCCCGAAACTTTTCCGCTCGCCAAAACGGAACTTATTATATATATATATCTTTATCTCCGGACCATTCTGAAGCTCCTCGTCATGTCCAGGATCTCATCTGAGACTCCAAACAACCTTCGATCACCAATACAATAACTCAACTATGTGTATATCGTCATCAAACGTTAAGTGTGCACACCCTGCGGGTTCGAGAACTATGTAGACATAACCGAGACAGCTCTACGGCCAATAACCAATAGTGGGGCATGTATGCCCTTATTGTCTCCTATATATTCTAGGAATATACACATCGGTCGATCCAACGATGTCAAGGATTGAACTTATCATGTATGTAGTTCCCTTTGTCCATTGGTATGTTACCTACCCGAGATTCAATCGTCGGTATCTCCATACCTAGTTCAATATCGTTCCTGCCAAGTCTCTTTACTCGTTCCATAATACAATATCTCATGACTAACTCCTTAGTCACATTGCTTGCAAGCTTAGTGTGATGTTGTATTACCAAGTGGGCCCCAGGATACCTTTCCGTTACACTTGATCCATGCCAACTCAATAGACACCCCTGGAGATACCTGTAGAGCATAGTTATAATCATCCAGTTACATTGTGACATTTTATACAGACAAAGCATTCCTCCGGTGTTAGTGAATTGCATGATCTGATGGTCATAGGAACAGATACATTGACATGGAGAAAGCAATAGTAGTAAACTAGATACCATCACGTGCCATGCCAAAAATTGGTCGTGTCCATCACAACATTCTCCTAATGATATGATCCCGTTATAAAATGACAACTCAGGTCTATGGTTACGAAACCTTCACCATCTTTGATCAACGACTGAGTCTAGTAGAAGCTTTACTAGGGACTCCATGTTGTTTACGTATCCACACATGCATATGAGTTTCCAATCAATAAAATTAAAGCATGGATAATAAACTATTATAATGAACAAGGAAATATTATAATAACTAATTTATTATTGCCTCTAGGCCATATTTTGAACAGGCGCCCACTTGGACTAGAGTCAATAATCTAGTTCACATCACCATGTTATTAACACCCAATAAGTTCTGGGGTTTGATCATGTATGCTGGTGAGAGATGTTTTAGTGAACACGTTTGCAACATCCATATCTGTGTATACTTTAAATATCTCTATGGCATACTGTAGATGCTCCTACTATGCTCCACTTGGAACTATTCCAAATGACTGCTCCTCGATACGAATTAGGTTTGCTACTCAGAATCATCCGGATTGGTGTCAAAGCTTGCATCAACGTAACCCTTTACGACATACTCTTTTATCACCTCCATAATCTACAAACATTTCCTTAGTCCTCTAGTTATTAAGGATAATTTTGAGCGTTGTCCAGTGATCCACTCCTGGATCACTCTGGTACCCCTTGACAGACTCATGGCAAGGCACACATCAGGTGCGGAACACATCATGGCATACTATAGAGCCTACAACTAAGGCATAGGGGATAAACTTCGTCCTTTCTATTTATCCTACTGTGGTCGAGCTTTGTGTCTTACTCAAATTCACACCTTACAACACAGCCAAGAACACCTTATTGCTCTATTTTAAACTCCTTCAAAATCTTGTCAAGGTAGGTATTCTTTGAATGTTTTGTATAGCGTCTTGATCTATCTCTATAAATCTTTATGCCCATATTTAAGTAGCTATATCCCGGTTTTCCTTTGAAAAACTCCTTTCAAACAACCCTTTATGCTTTCTATAAATTCTACATCATTTCCGATCAACAATATGTCAACCACATATACTTATCAGAAATTCTATAGTGCTCCCAGTCACTTTCCTCTAGATACAAGTTTCTTCATAAACTCTGTATAAACCAAAAGCTTTGATCACTCATCAAAGTGCTTATTCCAACTTCGAGATGCTTGCACCAGCCCATAAATGGATCGCTGGAGCTCGCATGCCTTTTAGCATCCTTAGGATCAACAAACCTTCTAGTTGTATCACATACAACCTTTCCTCAAGGAAACCGTTAAGGGCACGTTTTTTTGACATCCATCTGCCAGATTTCATAATTGAAAAATGCAACAAGTGCTAACATAATATGAAGATACTTTTAGAAACCTCTTTGCGACATGTCCATCATAGTCAACTCCTTGAACATTTCAGAATGTCTCATCATAGTCAACTCCTTGAACTTTTTATAATTTCAAGAGATGTCATAATCGCTACGGGTGAGAATGTCTCATCGTAGTCAACTCCTTGAACTTGTTAGAAACCTCTTTACGACAAGTATAGCTTTATAAATGGTGACATTTACCATAATCATTTGTCTTCCTCTTATAGATCCGTCTGTCCTTAACAGTCTTACGTTCATCGCGTAATTCTTCCAAAGTCCACACTTTGTTTTCATACATGGATCCTATCTCGGATTTCAAGGCCTCTAGCCATTTGTTAGAATCCAGGCTCACCATCGCTTCTCCATAACTCGTAGGTTCAACGTTGTCCAACAACATGACCTCTAAGACAAGATGACCTTACCACTCAGGAGCAGTACACGTCCTTGTCGACCTACTAGGTTTGATAGTAAGCTGATCTGAAGCTTCACGATCACCATCATCAACTTCCTCTTCAACTGATGTAGATGCCACATGAACATCTTCATGTGTTGTGCTACTATGTTGAAGTGAAGGTTCAGTAACCTCATCAAGTTCTATCTTCCTGCCACTCAGTTCTTTCAATAGAAACTATTTCTCAAGAAAGGATGTGTTCTTAGGAACAAACAGTTTATCCTTAGATCTGAGATAGAAGGTATGCCCAATTGTTTCCTATGAAGGTGCACTTATCCATTTTGGGTTCGTGCTTATTAGGCGGGAGCCTTTTGACATAAGTGTCGCATGCCCAAACTTTAAGAAATGACAGCTTAGGTTTCTTACCAATCCATAGTTCATACGGTGTTATCTCAATCAATTTAGATGGTGCCCTATTGAAAGGGAATGTAGTTGTTTCTAATTTATAACCCCAATAAGATAGTGAGAAAACGTAAGAGACATCATAGTGTGCACCATATCCAATAGGGCGTGGCTACGACGAATGGACGCACCATCACGCTATGGCATTCCAGGTGGCATGAGTTGTGAAACAATTTCCACACTGTATTAAATGTATACCAAACTCGTAACTCAAATATTCACCTCCACGATCACATCATAGACATTTCATCCTCTTGTCACGATGATCTTCCACTTCACTCTAGAACTGCTTTTACTTTTCAACATTTCAGACTTGTGATTTATTAAGTAAATATCCCCATATCTACTCAAATCATTTGTGAAGTAAGAAAATAATGATATCCACTGTGTGTCTCAACACTCATTGGACTGCATACATCAAAATGTAATATTTCCAAGAATTCACTCGCCCATTTCGTCTCACTGGAAAACGAGATCTTCAGTCATCTTGCCCATGTGGTATGGTCCGCATGTCTCAAGCGATTCAAAATCAAGTGAGTCCAAAGATCTATCACCATGGAGTTTGTTCATGCGTTTTACACCAAAATGACCTAAGCGGTGGTGCCACAAGTAAGTGGTACTATCGTTACAAACTTTTCCTCTTTTGGCATGAATACTATGAACATGTGTGTCACTACATTCGAGATTCAACAAACCATTCATCTTGGGTGCATGATCATATAAGATTTTATTCACATAAACAGAATATCCCATTATTCCCTAACTTACATAAATAATCGTCTCGCGATAAATAAAATCAATGTAATGTTCATGCTCAACTTAGACACCAAATAACATTTATTTAGGTTTGTTACTAATCCCGAAGATAGATGGAGTGTGTGATGGCGATTACATCAACCTTGGAAACACTTCCAACACACATCGACAACTCATCCTTTGCTACTCTACATTTATTCCGCAACTCTTGTTTTGAGTTAAAAATATTAGCAACTTAGCCAGTATCAAATACCCAAAAAATACAACAAGCAATAGTAAGGCACACGTTAATAAAATGTATATCAAATATACTTTTGTTGACATTATCAGCCTTCTTATCTGCCAAGCATCAGGGGTAATTCCTCTCTCAGTGACCGTTCCCCTCACAACAGAAACACTCAGTCTCACTATTGGGTTCTAACTTGAGTTTGTTCATTGGAGCGACAAATGACTTGCCTTTCTTGAAGTTTCCCTTCTTGCCCTTGCCCTTCCTGAATCTAGTGGTTTTACTAACCATCAACACTTGATGCTACTTCTTGATTTCTACCTTCATGGTGTAAAACATCGCAAATAGCTCAGGGATCACCATCTCCATTCCTGGCATGTTATAGTTCATCTTGAAGCTCCAGTAGATTCGTTGTAGTGACTTGGGGAACTATGTCAATCACTATATTATTTGGAAGATCAATTCCCACTAGATTCAAGTGATAGTACCACCCAGACAATCTAAGCACATGCGCCCCCGATTTAGCTATTCTCCTACATCTTTCAGGCAAAGAATCTTGTCGGAGGTTTGCTACCTCTCAACATGGGGACGAGCCTGAAATCCCAATTTCCGATCATGAAACATCTCATATGCTCCATGACATTCAAAATGTCATTGCAGCCTCAATTCAAAGATGTAGAGCATGACACACTGAACTATCAAGTAGTCATCCAAAGCATGTCTCATAGATGTTCACAACATCCACATGTGACCCTTCAGGGAGTGGGACACCGAGCAGTGCATCAAGGACATAAGCTTTCTATGCAGCAATGAGGACAATCCTCGGTTTACGGAACTAGTCTGCATAATTGCTACAATCATCTTTCAACTTGGCTTTCTATAGGAACTCATTAAAATTGAGGGGAGCTACTATGTGAGCCATTTAACTACAACTTAATTTTGAAAGACAACTTAGACTATTATTCATGATAATAAGTTCAATTAATCATATTACTTAAGGACTCCCACTCAACTCAACATCCCTTAGGTTGTTCGAGTGTGACATGATCCAAATTCACCAACCCAAATCCGATCATCACATGAGAAGAGGTGGTTTTAATGGTGAACATCTCCATGTTGATCATATCCACTATAAGACTCATGTTCGACCTTTCGGTCTCTTGTGTTCCGATGCCATGTCTATACATGCTAGGCTCCTAAAGTTTAACCCATGTTTTCTCCATCGCACCTGATCATCACGTGGTGCCTTGAAAACGATAAATCTTCGCAACGGTGCACACTTGGGAGAACACAATTTTATCTTGAAATTATAGTGAGGGATGAACATATAATACTATCGTCGTCCTGAGCAAAATAAGATGCATAAAAGCATTAACACCACATGCAAATCATAATAGTGGTATGATATGGTCATCATCATCTTGTGCTTTTGATCTCCATGTCCTAAGCATCAGCATAATCTCCATCGCAATCGGCTAGAAACCATGATCTCCATCATAATGATATCCATCATCGTGTCGGCATTGAGTTCGTCGTGCCAACTATGCTTCTACCACTATTGCTAAATCACAGCGATCAAGTAAAGCAAAAAGGCACAAATAATTAAAGACAACCTTGTGGCTCCTGCCAGTTGTCGTACTCATCGACATGCAAGTCATGATAATCTATGCAAAACATGATCATCTCATACATCACATATATATCATCATGTTCTTGGCCATATAATATCACAACATACCCTACAAAAGCAAGTTATACATCCTCTACTTTTTTGTTGCATGTTTTTATGTGGCTCCTATGGGTGACTAGCAAGAACCGTTCTTTCCTACGCATAAACCTAGCTCAGATGCCACTATTGGGTAACGTTGCATGGGAAACAAAAATGTTCCTATGCTCAGCAAGATCTATCTTTGGAGATCAACATCTACGAGAGGGGAGGTGCACCTACAAAACCTTGTAGATCACTAAGCGGAAGCATTGAAAAACGAGCTTGATGTACACGAACGTCTTCACAAAACAATCATGATCTGTCCCACGATCCAAGCACGAATGTCCCGATCAAGTGCCAAACAGATGGCACGTCCGCATTTAGCACATGTGCAGCTTGACGACACCTGCACCTCCTCGATCCAGCACGATGGCGTTGCCACGGTGGTGGTGGAGCCATCTTGGCAGGGCATTGCCAAGCAATACTACAATCACGATGGCGGAGAAATACTACTACCATAGAAAGAGGAGAGTAGCACCTTGTCTTTTTTAGGTGTGGTTTCCCTCCCTCTTCTCTAGTATATATAGGAGGGAGGGAGGAGGGGATGTGCCATCAAGGTGGCTTGGCCACCAATAAAGGTGGCTTGATAACCAAGAAAGATGGCGCCACCCTTGGGCCAGCCTCCACCATCCCTTGGCCTCATCGTCCTAGGTGGGGAGGGGTGCAGAACTCACCAGGGGCTAGAGAGCACCCAAATCATCCCATGTGGCCCCTCCGAGGGTGGTGGACCCTTTCTAGTGGACTCTGAAACCCTATCACCATCCCCGATACATTACCTGCGATTCCTAAAACTTTTTCGTTGACCAAAATGGAACTTCCTATATATCAATCTTTACCCATACCATTCCGAAGTTCCTCATCATGTCCGGGATCTCATCCAGGACTCTGGACGACCTTCGGTCACCAACATAATAACTCAACTATGTCTATATCAGCACTGAACATTAAGTGTGCACACCATGCGGGTTCAAGAACTATGCAGACATGACCGAGACAACTCTATGGTCAATAACCAATAGAGGGACCTGGATGCCCATAATGTCACCTACATATTCTACGAAGATATACATCGGTCCAACCAACAATGTTAAGGATTCAACTAATCCCGTATGTAGTTCCCTTTGTCCATCGGTATGTTACCTTCCCGAGATTCGATCGTCTATATCTCCATACCTAGTTTAGTATCATTACTGCCAAGTCGCTTTACTCGTTCCATAATACAACACCCATGACTAACTCCTTAGTCACATTGCTTGCAAGCTTATTGTGATGCTATATTAATGAGTGGGCCTCGAGATACCTCTCCGTCACACGGAGTGACAAATCCCAGTCTCGATATATGCCAACTCAACAGACACACTAGGAGATACCTGTAGAGCATGTTTATAATCATCCAGTTACATTGTGACATTTGATACATACAAAGCATTCCTCCGGTGTAACTGAGTTGCATGATCCCATGGTCACAGGAACATATACATTGACATGCAAAAAGAAATAGCAGTAAAGTGGATACGATGAAATGCCGTGCTTACGGTTGGGTCTTGTCCAACACATCATTCTCCTAATGATACGACCCCGTTATCAAATGACAACTCATGTCTATGGTCAGGAAACCTTAACCATCTTTGATCAATGAGCTAATGTAGTAGAGGTTTTACTAGGGACTGTGTTTTGTGTATGTATCCACCCATGCATCTGAGTTTCAATAAATACAATTATAGCATGTATAATATAATATTATCATGAACAAGGAAATATGATAATAACTAATTTATTATTGCCTCTAGGTAATATTTACAACATTGTTTAGATAACTATGAATTTAGTTAGTAGTTTAGTAGGAAGATTTTTTTTGTGTAACACATTAGAAAGATTGTCCATAGGCAATTGAATATAACATGATAGATACTTATCATATGCAATGAGGGAGAGGCATACACAAAACACTATCCATACTTGGATCATATGTACTTACGATTGAAACTCTAGCAAGCATCCACAACTACTAAAGATCATTAAGGTAAAACCCAACCATAGAATTAAACATCAAGTCCTCTTTATTTCGATACGCAAACAATCCCCATACTCGCGTGTAAGATTCTGTGACTCTAGACACCCACTATAAGAAAATTATGATAATATTGCAAACCCTCCAGCGCGAATACTTCACATGTGCGCCTCACAGAAGGCACCTTAGGACAACACCATCATAGCATACAACTCATATCAATAACATCATACCACAATTAACCCATTTGACAAAAGATATCTACTTAAACATCATAGGATAGCCACAGATTATTGGATAATAATATATAACATTAAGAACCATATTTAACTACACATTACAATGGAGAGAACATGGTTTACACTGCTACATAGGGGGGGAGAGAGTTGGTGGTGACGACGACGAAGTTATTGGTGTAGAACGCTGTGACGATGGTTGTCCCGGTGGCGCTACGATGCCACCACGAGAGAGGGTAGAGAGCCCCCTCCTTATTCTTATTCCTTGGCCTCTTCACTAGGTCGGAGGAGAGTTCTCCTCTTGTCCATGGTGGCCATGGCAACCGGAGGGCAGGAACCCCTCCAAGATTGGATCTCTCTCTTTGTGTTTCCCTCCTGTTTTCACCGTTGTTTTTGTCCCTTCACCGTTTCTTAAATATCCGGAGACCCTTAACTCCCATCGGGATGTAATATTTAGGTTTTTTTATTTTGAAAATATCAGACTCGCATCAAAAGTAGATGTCCAAGTGAATCAAGGGGTGGCCACAAGGCATTAGGGGAAGATCACCCCCTGGTCGCGCCCTATTGCCTTGTGGGCGCTTCAGGCATCGTGTGGCATTGATTCTTATTCCCAAAATTCACATATATTCCAGAAAGAATCCATGTAATTTTTTATTGCTTTTGGACTGCATTTGATATGGAATTTCTATGGAACAAAAAAACACAAAAAAAAGGAATTAGCACTAAGCACTCGATAAGTTAGTTAGCCCCAAAAATAATATAAAATGTTGCCAAAAGAGTATGAAAGTTGTAGAACATTGACATGAAACAATAAAAAATTATAGATACGATGTGGACGTATCACTCCATAATGCCTTCCATTAGGACCATAATACGACGAAGTGTCGTGTAGTCGACGTTCACACGGCACCAATAAGAGAAGCAACACCATACATATCATCAAAATATAGAACGAATACCAACTTCACATGATTACTTATAAAAAGACTTAATATCTTCCACCAAGATTAGAGTTATAAGAATAGTAATTAAGGATCTGAACATAATATCTTCCACCAAGTAAACCAACAAACATCAACTACGAGATGTAATCAACACTACCAGTAACCCACATGTATTAATGTAAGGTTTTGAGATGAAGATTGCATACCAGAAATGAATTGATGACATTGTGTTGTTCAAGATATTGATGAAGATTGGTCCTCCCACGAAGGAGGAAGCGTTGGTGATCACGATGGGTTCGATTTCTCCCTCCTGGGGGCGGGAATTTCCCCGGCAAAACCTCTATACCGGAGAGCAAAAGGGCCTCTGCCCAGGTTTCCTCCTTCAGACGACAGCGCTTTGTTCCAAAAGTATCCTTATGATTTGTTTCTACGTCAAAACACGACATATAGGATAGGATGGGCGGGGGTCAGTAGACTTGCTGGGCACCCACAAGTCAAGAGGGCGCGCCCACTTGTTGGCTTGTGGCTAGCAGGTGCCCCCCTTATGGTATATTTTTGTCCTAATAATTTTTAAATATTCCACAAAATCTCTCTCTGAAGTTTTAGTTCATTTGGAGTCCAGTGATTTTTCAACCTTTTTCTTGGTTTTCAGGTCCAGAATTCCAGTTTCCAGTAATTTCCCTCTTTGTGAGGTACCTTGCATATTTAGAGAGAAAAGTCATAAGAATTGTATCATAATAAGCAATAATGGACAAGAATATCATAGATATCAAGAATAATTCATGATGCAAAATGTACGTATCAACTCCCCTAACCTTAGACCTTGCTTGTCGTCAAGTGAAAGCCACACTCGATAATAATAACCACATAATTTGAGAGGTAGGTGTTGGTAAAAACAGAATATGGACATGAGAGCATCATGAATATTAACATAGTAGCAAGTTTTTCATCATATAGCTTCTCATAAACAAGTAACAATCTATACATAATTGTTGAAGTACGAAGCATAAACTTCATTCGGAAATAACAAACTATGTTCTTAGCCATCAAATTTCAGAGGAGAGTCTATGTAAGAGCTTTCGTATTAGCAAGTTCACATACTGAACTACCATTTTGTCTTCTATGATTGCTGCCACTCATTGCTTATTTTTGGAGCTAATGTTTTCACGGGACATGTAGGAAGTTAGGGGCTTCATTGTTTTGCCACCCAACTTATTTACCTCAATGATAATGTCAACAATAATGGTTCATGCTCTCCCGCATTCAACTGGATATGTATATGTGGATCTATACCCAACATATGATTCTTGAAAACTAGAGAGTTAAGAGGTTGAAGTATGGATGAACTTTATTGCCTCTTGCACAAAATTAAACTCATGAAGATATAAGATAGGCCCTTCGTAGAGGGAAGTAAAGGTTGTCATGCGCTTTTAGGTTGGATGTGTAAACTCAATGCAAATGAACGTCACTTTATATTTCCCCTTATGACTCCATCACTTTTATTTCTTTACGATCACAAGATCTTACAAAGCTTATTTTCCCTTGCAATAAAAGATCAAACATGTTTAGGAGGAATTTTTATTGCTTGGTGCATCAATGACAACTTAATTGAGAATCTCACTCAATCCATAGGTAGATATAGTGGACTCTCATGGCAAGAAACTAGGTTTTAGGGTTATGGATGCAGAAGTAGTATCTCTACTTAGTGCGGCAAATTTTAGCTAGCAAAATATCTAAAGCAAGCACCACATGTTAGAGGGTTCACGACAAAATAACTTCTATGCGAATTTAAATTATCATGATCATTATGTTGTCTTCCATGTCATCAACACTTGCTCATTATATAATATTTGGTGAGGGATTATAGTCATGAAACATATACAAGATAGTGTAATTATATGTGAGTCTCCTCTCCTTTATCATAATCTTGCATAGATTGTAACAATGACTAATACTATGTTTGTTTATTCCCAACAAATTTATCACTAATAGTTTTTCTATGTGAATTCAATACTCCTCATGGGATTAGCATATGATCTTTTTATTTCTTTTATTTCATTTCTATGATGATAGATGCATGAGAGTAAAGCACACAAACTCAACTAATCTTTATTATATACTCCCTGTGTCCCAAAATAATTTTCTCAACTTTGTACTAGCTCTAGTACAAAGTTATACTAAGCTTGAGACACTTATTTTCGGATGGAGAGAATAACTCTCACATTCGGTTAAAAGGATATAAAGATCTCAAAGAAAAAAATCTAAGGAAATCAAATCTGAAATTGATTTCTCTAAATCATTACATAACTAAGGATCGAACTTAGATAGATGGTAATGATAATAGTGATGGTGATACGATATCGAGGCACCTCCTCCAATCTTGGAACAAGCTAAGGGTGGTGCCCATACCCATATACTCAGCCATCCTTCTTGGGTGATGGTGGTGATGATGTAGTAGGTTTGTCCATTGCAACAGTTAGCACGACAACCTTTAAATCCCTCGTCTCCTGAAGTAGTTGCTTGATCAATGCAGTGTTCTTTTGTACTTCCACCATAATATGTTTATTCTCTAGCCATCAAGAGATTTTCCCTGCACCACATTCACTTGGGCAGGAGATGTCCCATTTGGACGGTATATGTGAGCAAGAAGTATTGTCAACTTCCTAATTGTGAACCAAGTTGTGTAAGTTATTTGAATTTAACCTACCGAGGGGCCTCCTCAGAGTGTATAAACCTTGTGATTCCTAAACTAGTAGAGATGTGCTCCCCATTGGTGGGCAAGGGTTCGAAGAAGTGGAGATGCGTGCTAGCGTTCCACGTTCCGAGGCCGGGGGATGTACCTCCATAGACTCCATGGTTTCCTCCACTTAGATAACTTCCTCATCTCCTTATTATTATAGCTCCATCTGCAACAACAAAGATTGGTCCTCAATTTTGTTAGAGGAGGACGAATACATAGCTTCCACACTTGAAGAGTCTGCCAGAAAAAAAGCACATAATAAGAACAAAGGAGTAACTCGCGATGCACTTGTCAAAACAGATGGGGGTATAAATATAATGAGTTTTTCGGGGTTGGAATACGTGTCCGGGAAGAAAACAATGTCCGAGAGGCACACTAGGGCCCCACAAGCTTTCGTGCCGCACCGAGGGCGGTGGGCGCGCCCTGTTGCCTTGTGCCTCCCTTGTGGGTCCCGTGCCTCCATTTTATTTTTGGAATTTTTCGAGAATACCAAAACCGACAAGAAATATTTTTTTGGAATTTCTGGAGTCAGTTTACTTACCGTATCACATACCTACTCCTTTTCAAGTTTCTGGAGCGTTCCAAAAGGTCTCTTTTATGTGTTCTTCCGAAGTCACAACTTGAATAATATTAGTTTCAACATTGATGGGCGTACCTGCGATATAGTGTTACTTCTTTGCCAATTTACTATTCTCGGATTTTGACCTTCGAAGTTTTAAATCTTATAGCAGTAGAGTGATAGACCTCCTCGACAACATAAGGGCTTTCCCATTTGGAGAGAATTTTACGTGCAAAAAATCTGAAACGAGAATCGTACAAAAGCACTAGGTCTCCCACATTAAATTCGTATTTTTGGATTCTTTTGTCATGCCATCTTTTAACTTTTTACTTAAACAACTTGTCATTTTCATAAGCTTGTGTCCTCCATTATCCTAATGAACTAATATAAAATAACCTCTTTTCACCGGCAAGCATAAAGTCATAGTCAAGTTCTTTAATTGCCCACTAAGCTTTATGTTCTAACTCAAGAGGTAAATGACATGACATGATTTCCCATATATCATTATATAAGGGGACCTTCTCATGGGGTTTTTATAAGCAGTTCTATAAGCCCATAAAGCATTATCAAGGTTTTTAGACTAATTCTTTCTAGACCTATTAACCATCTTTTGCAAATTTAATTTACTTCTCGATTGCTCAACTCAACTTGCACTAGGATCGGGATGATAAGGTGATGCAGTTCTATGGTTATGATCATATTTATCTATAAGTTTAAGGAGGGCACCATAAACAAAATATCAACCACCGCTAGTCATTAAATATCTAGGGACTCCAAACCTTGGGAAAATAACATCTTTAAACATTTTAATAGAAGTACTATGATTAGTACTACTAGTTGGAATAGCTTCTATCCATTTAGTAACGTAATGAACATCAACTAGAATATGAGTATACCCGCTAGATAAAGAAAAAGGTCCCATATAATAAAAGTCCCATACATGATATGGTTCAAGAGCAAGTGAATAATTCATAGGCATTTCCTGACATCCACCAATATTACCAATTCTTTGACATTCATCACAAGAAAGGACATACTTACGAGCATCTTTGAGAAGAGTAGGACAATAAAAACCATATTGTAATACCTTGTGTGCGGTTCAGTCAGCAGCACGGTGTCCTCGATAGGCCTTGGAGTGACACTTCTGTAGGATCTATTCCAGTTTATGCTTAAGTACACAACATCTAATAACACAATCTACTCCCACTTTATCAAGATCTGGGTCATCCCAAAAGTAATGTCTCAAATCACCAAAAAATCTTTTTCTTTTGTTGGTATGTGAACCTAGGCGGTATATATTTAGCAACAATGTAATTAGCATAGTCTTCATACCAAGGAGTATTGTGTGAAGCATTTATAACAACGAGTTGGTCATCGAAAAAATATCATCAATAGGCAATGGGTCATCAAGAACATATTCCATCCTAGACAAGTTATCCACTATAGGGTTTTCAGCTCCCTTCCTATCTACGATATGTAAGTCATATTCTTGAAGTAAAAGAACCCACCTAATAAGTCTAGGTTTAGCATCCTTCTTTTC
This sequence comes from Hordeum vulgare subsp. vulgare, assembly GCF_904849725.1. Lineage (NCBI taxonomy): Eukaryota > Viridiplantae > Streptophyta > Magnoliopsida > Poales > Poaceae > Hordeum > Hordeum vulgare. The sequence goes on from NC_058522.1 coordinate 195,701,525, forward strand.
CATGACGTATTTAATAGCAACATGATCAGTGTTAATAGTATCTTTTGAATCAACAAGGTGAGGTCTAAACTTATTACATGCAAACACAACTGCTAAAAGTTATTTCTCAGTAGTAGCATAATTTATTTGAGAACTATCTAGGGTTTTTCTAGCATAATGAATAGCATTGAATTCTTGACTACTCTTTGCCCTAGAAAAACATAAACACTAGCATCACACATAATGTCAAATGGTAAATTCCAATCATGTGGTTGTCTAATAAGTGCAGAAATCAAGGCTTTCTTAAGTATTTCAAAGGCTTCTACACAATCATCATCAAAATAATATCTTTTTTAAGAAGATTAGTTAGTGGCTTGGAATTTTTTTAGAAATCAATGAAACGCATATAAAACCACCATGGCCAAGAAAACTTTTTATACCTTTGATATCTTTAGGACACGGCATTTTCTCTATTACATCAACTTTAGCTTTGTGTACCTCAGTGCATCGTTCAGAGATTTTATGCCCATGTACTATACCTTCATTCACCATATAGTGGCACTTCTCCCAATTCAAGACAAGGTTAGTTTCCTCGCATCTCTGCAAAACTCGATCAAGGTTGCTCAAGCAATCATCAAAAGAAGTCATGTATACGAAAAAAATCATCCATGAAAATGTCAACAATCTTTTCACAAAAGTTAGATAATATAGTTGTTATACATATTTGAAAGGTAGCAGGTACATTACATAAACTAAAAGGCATACATCTATAGGCATAAGTTCCAAAGGGGCATGTGGAAGTAGTTTTCTCTTGATCCTCTTTTAAGACAGGTATTTGAGGGGAAGCATAATATCCATCAAGAAAACAAAAGAGTGTGTGCTTAGATAACCTTTCAAACATTTGATAAATAAAAGTGAAGGGGTAATGATCATTTCTAGTAGCTTTGTTTAATTTACTGAAGTCAGTTACCATCCCATAACCAGTAACGATTCTTTGTGGAATAAGTTCATTTTTATCATTACGAGCAAAAGTTATACCTCCTTTCTTAGGAACACAATGAACAGGACTTACCCATGTTCTATCAGCATTAAGATAAATTATACATGCCTCCAGAAGCTTTAATAGTTCAATTCTTACCACTTACTTCATCTTAGGATTTAAGCGACAATGATGACCAACGACATGTTTGGCATCTGGTTGTTCGAAATATGCTCTAGAGGAAATAATAAATTATTTATTATTATATTTCCTTATTGATGATAATCGTTTATTTTCCATGCTAGAATTGTATTGATTGGAAACTCAAATACATGTGAGGATACATGGATGACACACTGTCCCTAGTGAGCCTCAATTTGACTAGCTAGTTGATCAAAGATGGTTTAGGTTTTCTGGCCATAGACAATTGTTGTCATTTGATAACGGGATCACATAATTAGGAGAATGATGTCATGGACAAGACCCAAACTATGAACGTAGCATATGACCGTGTCAGTTTATTGCCACTGTTTTCAGCATGTCAATGTATGTGTTCCTATGACTATGAGATCTTGCAACTCCCGGACACCGGAGGAATACCTTGTGTGTACCAAACGTCTCAACGTAACTGGGTGACTATAAAGTGCTCTACAGGTATCTCCGAAGGTGTCTGTTGGGTTGGCGTGAATCGAGACTTGGATTTGTCACTCCGTATGACGGAGAGGTATCTCAGGGGCCACTCGGTAATACAACATCACAATAAGCCTTGCAAGCAATGTGAATAAGGAGTTACTCATGGGATCTTGTATTACGAAACGAGTAAAGAGACTTTCCGGTAACGAAATTGAACTAGGTATGGAGATACCGATGATGAAATCTCGGGAAAGTAAGATACCGATGGACAAAGGCATTAACTAAATCCTTTACATAGAGGTTCAACCTACAAAGATCTCCGTAGAATATGTAGGAGCCAATATGGGCATCCATGTCCCTCTATTGGTTATTGACCGGAGAGTGTCTCACGTCATGTCTACATAGTTCTCGAACCTGTAGCGTTTGCACACTTAAGGTCCGGTGACGTTTCAGTATAGTTGAATTATTGATGTTGGTAACCGAAGGTTTTTCGGAGTCCCAGATGAGATTTCGGAAGTCATGAGGGTTTCTGGAATGGTCGAGAGACGAAGATTGATATATAGGAAGTATCCATTTGGCTTCCGGAAGGTTTTCTGGCATTACCGATAATGTACACGAAGTGACGAATGGGTTTCGGAGTTCTCTTCGGAGGGGCCACCCACCTGGGAGAGAACCAAAGAAGCCCAAGGGTGGCGCACCAGCCCTTAGTGGCCTGGTGGACAGCCTAGAGAGGCTATTTTGGCCAAGGGAGAAAAAGGAAAGGAAGTCGGGCCATACCGAATTGGGAAGGGGGACTCCTTCCAAGTTGTATTGGAGGAGGACTCCTCCTCCACCTCTTGGCTCGGCCGAATCCTGGGGCTTTTCCGTAGGGCGCCACCCCTCCCCTCCCTCCTATATAGTGGAGCTGAGAGAGGCTTTTGGCACCTCAATCCAAGGTGCAGCCCTCTCTCCCTCATCCACTTCAATACACCCCGTAGCTAGTTCAGTACGGTACGACGAAGCCCTGCCGGTGTAGCTCCACCACCATCGTGGCCTAGCCGTCGTGCTGCCGGAGAATTCAGCTACCTATTCGTCTCTCTTACTGGATCAAGAAGGCAGAGATCATCATCGAGCTGCACGTGTGCTGAACGCGGAGATGTCGTCCGTTCAGCACTAGATCGGGATGGATCGTGATGAGATCGCGGGACAGTTCGTGATGAGATCGCGGGACGGACTACGATTTGGATCATGAAGATGTTTGACTACATCAACCGCATTATATATGCTTCCACTTAGACATCTACAAGGGCATGTGAATCTAAACCCCCCTCTCGTAGATGATCATAACCATGGATAGGTCTTTCGTCTGCGTAGGAATTTTTTTTCTTTCCCATGCAACCTTCCCCAACAGTGGCATCATGAGCTAGGTTCATGCATAGATGATATCTCCAGTAGAAGACAAAAGAGTTTGTGGGTGTTGATGTTCAATTTGTTGCCCTCCTTAGTCTTTTCTTGATTCGGCGGTATTGTTGGATGGAAGTGGCCAGAACCAACATTAGTCGTACGCTTACGAGAGACCAGTTTCATCGACTAACATGCAACTTGTTGCATAAAGGTGACTGGCGGGTGTCTGTTTCTTCAACTTTAGTTGACTGAGATTTGATCGAGGCGGTCCTTGGACAAGGTTAAACAGAAATTTTAAAATCAGTGTTGTGGCTTTGCATAAGTAAGATGCGATCATACTAGATACCTATAGCAGGCACATAAATTTGCAACGACAAATTAGAGGACGTCTAACTTGTTTTGCAGGGTACACATGTGATGTGATATGGCCAAAGACATGATATGATATATTGCATGTATAAGATGATCATGTTGTAATAGTTAAATATCGACTTGCACTTCGATGCTATGACAACCGGCAGGAGCCACATGGTTGTCTTTAATTATTTTGCGCTTGGAGATGCTTTTCTTTATCGCAAGTCAGTAGCTTTAGTAGTAACAACATAGTTAGCGTGACAACCTCGATGGTGCTACTTCTTGAGCTTGCGTTGGTTTTCCCTTGAATAGGAAAGGTGATGCAGCAAAGTAGATAAGTAGTTCCCTTAGTTTGTTGAGAACCAAGGTATCAATCTAGTGGGAGGAACAAGCATGGCCCCAATCTTAGCACCTACACAAACAATCAAACACTTGCACCCAACGCTAAAAAGGGTTGTCAATCCCTTAACGGTTATTTGCAAGGATGAGATCTGATACAGATAGATATAAAAGATTGATAGAACTAAAAGTAAAACAAAGGTAAATAAATGAAAGAAATATATTTTTGGTATTTTTGGTTTATAGATCTGAAAGTATAATATGGAAAATAAACCAGGGGGCCAAAGGTTTCACTAGAGGCTTCTCTTATGAAGGGAAATAATACGGTGGGTGAACAAATTACTGTCGAGCAATTGATAGAAAAGAAAATAAATATGAATATATACAAGGCCATGATTATTCATATAGGCATCACGTCCGTGTCAAGTAGACAGAAACGATTCCGCATCTACTACTATTACTCCACACATCGACCGACTCCTTCCTGCATCTAGAGTATTAAGTTCATGAAGAACAGGGTAACGCATTAGGTAAAATGACATGATGTAGAGGGATAAACTCAAGCAATATGATGAAAACCCCATCTTTTTATCCTCGATGGCAACAATGTAATACGTGCCTCGCTACCCCTACTTTGTCACTGGGTAAGGACACCACAAGATTGAACCCAAAACTAAGCACTTCTCCCATTGCAAGCATTACCAATCTAGTTGGCCAAAACAAACCAATAACTCAAAGAGACTTGCTAAGATATGAAATCATGAATATAAGAATCCAGAGAAGATTAAAACTATATTCATAGATAATCTGAACATAAACCCACAATTCATCGGATGTCAACAAACACACCGCAAAAGAGTATTACATCGGATAGATCTTCATGAAGATCATGAAGAACAAAGAGATAGAAGAATCCATCTAGATACTAGCTATGGACCCGTAGGATTTGCTGAACTACTCACACATCATAGGAGGGACAATGGAGTTGATGTAGATGCCCTCCGTGATCGATTCCCCCTATGGTAGATTATTAGAAATGGCTTCCAGATTGGATCTCACGGGAACAGAGGATCCTGGTGGCGGAAAAGTATTTTTTTTGGTGTTCGTTATGGTATTGGGGAAATATATGGGAATTTATAGGATGAAGACTAGGGTTAGGAGGCATGTAGGGGGCCTACGAAGGAGGGCGCGCCCTGTAGGCTTGTCGTATCCCGGGAGGTCTCCTGCCCCCTTCTCCAAGTCTGGTAGGTTTCTTCTTGCCCAAGAAAAATCATTCCGGAGATTTTATTCCGTTTGGACTCCGTTCAATATTTCTTATCTGCAATACTCAAAAACATGGAAAAAACAGAAACTGGTACTAGGCTCTAGGTTAATAGGTTAGTCCCAAAAATAATATAAATATCATATTATTGCATATAAAACATCAAAACAGATAATATAATGGCATGGAACAATCAATAACTATAGATACATTGGAGACATATCAAGCATCCCCAAGCTTAATTCCTGCTCGTCCTCGAGTAGGTAAATGATAAAAACAGAATTTTTGATGTGGAATGCTACCTAACATATTTATCCATGTAATATTCTTTATTTGTGGCATGAATATGCAGATCAATAAGATTCAAAACAAAAGTCTAATATTGACATAAAAACAACAATAATTCAAGCATACTAATAAGGCAACTGTGTCCTTTCGAAATAACATGGTCATAGAAAGTTATCCCTACAAAATCATATGGTCTAGCTATGCTCCATGTTCCCCAGACAAAGTATCTAAATCATGCACAACCCCGATGAAAGTCAAACAATTGTTTCCGACTTTTTCTGTTCTCAAACCTTTTCAACTGTCACACAATACATGAGCGTGAGCCATGGGTATAACACTATATGTGAAATATAATATGGTGTAGGTTGCAAAAAGAAAGAGGAGAAGATAGTCCAACATCAACTAGGCGTATCGACGCGCTATGAAGATGACCGTTAATAGATATCAATGTGAGTGAGTAGGGATTGCCATGCAACAAATGCACTAGAGCTATACGTGTATGAAAGCTCAAAAATAAAACTAACTGGTTGTGCAAAAGATGAAATCCCACTAGTTATATGAAAGTGACAAAATCGGAGACTCTCTATGAAGAACATGGTGCTAGTTTGAAGCACAAGTGTGGAAAAATATAGTAGCATTGTCCCTTCTCTCTTTCTCTCATTTTTTTGCTGGGCATGTTTGGCCTCTTTTATTTCATGGGCTTCGCTGGCCTCTTTTATTTTTTGTAAAGTCCGGAGACTGATCCCAACTTGTGAGGGAATCATAGCTTCCATCATCCGTTTCTCACACGGGACAATGCTCTAATAATGCAAATCATCACACTTTTATTTACTTACAACTCAAAGATTACAACTCGATAGCTAGAACAAAATATGACTCTCTAAGCAATATGTAAGTCATGGTGCGTGTCATAAAAAACGAGATGGGTGGTGATGCATGGCAATATATCTCGAAAATGCTATGAAAATACCATAATAGGTAGGTATGGTTGTTGTCTTGACGAAAGTATATGGTGGCTGTTTTGAGGAAGGTGGGTTTAATGTACCGACGAAAGTTGTGCGGTACTAGAGAGGCTATCAAAGGTGGAAGGGTGAGAGTGTGTATAATCCATGAACTCAACATTAGTCATAAAGAACTCACATAATTATTGAAAAATCCTATTAGTTATCGAAGCATAGTATTAGACGCATCCTCCTAGGCGAAGGATTGGTAGGACATAACCATCGCGCGATCCCGACCTGCACAAAACGATTGACAATCATTAAACAAGTCATGCTCCGAGTTCATCACATAACGGTTCACCATACGTGCATGCTACGGGAATCACAAGCTTTAACACAACTATTTTTTCTAATTCACAATTACTTACTAGCATGACTCGCATATTACCATCTTCATATCTCAAAACTATATGCAAGGAATCAAGCTTCTCGCCATATTCAATGCACTTAATACGAAAGTTTTTATTATATCCCTCTTGGAAGCCCATTATATTAGGACTAAATTCATAACCTAAACCAATTACCATGCTGTTTAAAAGACTCTAAAAATAATATAACTGAGGTATGAGAGTTAAATAATTTTTAGAAAATAAAACACCGACGTGTTGTAAAGGATATAAGTGAAGCACTAGAGCAACATTGCATGATTCAGTGTGTCTCTCACAAAATATGTGTGCAGCAAGGATGATTTTGGCAAACTAAAAAGCAAAGACTCATATCATAGAATACGCTCCAAGCAAAACATATATCATGTGGTGAATAAAAATATAGCCTTAAGTAAATTTACCGATGGATTGAAAACGAAAGAAGGGATACCTTCTTGGGCATCCCCAAAATTAGGCTCTTTGGTATCCTTGAATATGGCTTGGGTTGCCTTGGTCATCCCCAAGCATAGGCTCTTGCCACTCCTTATTCTATAGTCCATCAAATCTTTACCCAAAACTTGAAAACTTCACAACACAAAACTCAACAAAAAACACATGAGATCCGTTAGTATAAGAAAATAAATTACCACTTTAGGTACTGTTGTGAACTCATTATTTATTTATATTGGTGTAATATTTAATGTATTCCATCTTCTCCATGGTTCATACCCCCCGATAAAACCCATAGATTCATCAAAATAAGCAAACAACACAAAGAAAACAGAATCTGTCAAAAACAGCACAGTTTGTAGAAATCTATAAACTTCGAACACTTCTGTAACTCCAAAAATTCTGAAAAATTAGGAAAATCAATAAAATTGGTATATAAATCGTGTGTAAAACATTCAGCTAAAATAGTGTGACAGTGAATTCACAAAATTCCTGGACTGAGAGCGAAAGTTTCTGTTTTTCAGCAAAATCAAGTTGCAAACACCGTAGACAATCCCAAATGTTTTACTTGGCTCAAACACTAATTAAAACAAGAAAACACAATTAATACACAGGTAAGAGTCTGTGAAGCACTCAAAAACAGAAGCAAAACCAAAAGCATAAAAATAAAATTGGGTTGCCTCCCAACAAGCGCTATTGTTTAACGCCCCTAGCTAGGCATAACGATTTCAATGATGCTCGCGTAAAGGCAAAGAACTAAAACGTAAAGAGAGCACCATGAATCACATGGCAATCATATTTAAGTCGAACCCACTTCCTATGCACAGTTATTTTGTGAGCAAACAAATTATGGTAACAAGAATCAATGAGCATAGGAAGGGAAAACAAGTATAACTTTAAAATTTCCAACACATAGAGAAGAAACTTGATATTATTGCAATATATAAAAGCATATGTTCCTCTCTCATAGTAATTTTAGTAGCATCATGAATAAATTCAAAAATATAGCTATCACATAAAGCATTACTTTCATGATCCACATGCATAAAAGTCTTACAATCTTCCAAGGTAGTGGGAATAATATTAACTAAAGTCATGACCTCTCCAAACCCACTTTTATCAAAAAAATCATAAGACTGAACACTCTCCAAATATGTGGGATTCTTTTTACCTAAAGTTGACACTCTTCCGAACCCACTTTCGATATCATATTCTTCAAGAATATTAAATAAATTATCAAGATCATAACAAGCATTGTCACCCCAATCATGGTCGCTGCAATAAGTAGTGGTCATGGCAAACTCATCAAATATAGCATCCCCAAGCTTGTGGGTTTGCCTATCACTAGCACAATTGATATTAATAAACTTTATAACAATATCATTGCAATCATGCTTTTCATTCAAGGAAACATCGTGAATCACTTCATCACAATTTTCAGATTCATGAATCTCAAGCAAAACATCATGGAGATAATCAAGTACACTCAACTCACTAGCACTTGGTTCATCATAATCGGATCTCTTGAGAAGATTAGAAAGTGGATGAGGATACATATCAATAGATTTTTAGCATGAAAAATATGCAAGCAAATATAAGGCACATGGTAACACAAGTAGACAAAAAGAGATCCCACGTGAAAAAGGCGAATAAAAGGACAAATTGGTGAAGTGGGGAGAGGAAAACGAGAGGCAAATGTCAAATAAAGTAAATGCAAGAGATGAGTTTGTGATGGGTCCTTGGTAGGCTTGATATTGCTATGTATTTGTGACAGCCCGATGCCAACGTTCCAGAAGATTCCTTCTGTTTCTGTCGTGTGGTTATTTTTATTTGTCGCAACATCATCGCATCATGCGCATCATCAGCATTGCATCGGCATCCCCGTTGCCGCCAGTTTTCAAATCTTGCATCCATTGTTAGTTGCCGTTTCACGTCGTTGTCCGTTCTGAGCCCGACCGCACGTGCACGCGCCCGCAGCAACGTTTAAATCTTGTTTTGAAAAGTGTGTATAAAACTTTCTCTGGTTGGATTGAGATTTGACGTGCGGTCTTATTTTAATATAGCTAGGCCGACTGTCGAGTTTCGTCACAATCGGAGTCCGTCTAGTACCCGAACGGTCGATCGTAGCGGCACCATAGTCGGTCTATCGTCAGACGTCTTTCGGTGTTTTAAATCTCGTTGTTGGGCCATCCATTTTCCCTCTCGTCTCCGGATATCTACACTACACGGCCATTTAGTCCGTCCCGCGTTTGGGAGTTTCAAATCCGACCGCGCGGTCGGATCCGGAACGAAATTCCGGTAAACCTAGCCCCCCTTTTCCTATAAATAGACCTTCTCCTATTTTGTAGACACCCCCTCTCCTCTCTCCTCGAAATCCGCACCTAACCCTAATCCCCCCTCACTCTCTCTCCTCCCACCAGCCCCAGCAGCCGCGGGCACACCGAGCCCAGATCGGGCCTCGGCAGGCCCATTAGCCACTGCCGCTCGCGATCCGCCTCCAGCTCCCTGCTGCCCGCACCGCCTCCTGCCTAGCACCGCTGTCTGTGCCCCATGCCGCCGGCAAGCCCCACCGGAACCCCGCTGTAGTCCGCACCGGCCGGAGCCTCGGCCGCCCCACAGTCGCCGCAAGGGTACCGACCTTCCCCTGCCCGTGCCCCGCCGCCTGTGGCTCGTCAACCGGAGCTATGCCCGCCGCGAGATCCCGCCACCGCCGATCTCTCTGTTCGGACGCCGCCTCGAGGCGCCACCACCGGGAACGGAGCCCCGGTGGCCGGATCCATCCGCCGCCGCCCGTTCCTCGCCGGTTCCCCTCGCCTGAGCGCTCCTCACGAGAAGACGAGGACGCCCCGCGAACGACGACCGAGCCTCCCGCCTGGGCCTCCTCCCGCCTGGGCCCTGCAACCGGCCCAGCTCCACCCTCTGCCGCGGCCCAGTCGGCCCTCCGCGCCCCAGGCCTGCTTCGGTCTGCCCCAAGCCAGCGACACCGCTCCAGCGGCCCAACCGGGCAAGGACCATGGTAAGCCCCCGCGCCTCTCCCTATTCCTCGCCCCCAGCGCTCTATAGCTATGTTGCGCCCAACTGTTAGGCCCATTAGTTAATTTAGGAATTTTCGGAATTTAATTAAATTTCAGAAAATAAACGTATATTAAAACGTCTGTAGCTTTTAATCCGTAAGTCGGATCGAGGCGTGTAGCATATGTTTCTTCTGTAGAATCTCGCGTAGAATTCAAATTCACAACTTGCATAATTGTTTGACGTAGTTTAGCATGAAAAATGCATAGTTTTACGTGTTGTCCCAATAGGATTCGTTTCGTAGTTATTTCACGTGCGTGCCCGGATTGCTCGTATGCCGTAGATAACATGTTCATGTTTTAGGAACCCCTTTGCCATTTATTTTAGAGTAGTCGGTTGTATTTTTGCATGCAGGGTTTAGCTGCTAGTTTATTTTCCGTGTTTAGGAGGTATTCTCTCATTTACGTGTGGTGAAATTATTGTTGTGCAACCCCACGTGTTTTATGTTTTCGGGGTAGAAAAATCCATAGGATTTTCTGTGCATTTAGATTTAGCTTTTGAGTAAGTTAGTTGCGCGATATTTTGCCATGGTGCCCTCTTGTCTATTTTGTAGGATTTGTTCCGTGCATGCTATGTAGGAGTTGTCAACTAGAGATATATCCTTGGATGTTTAGTCTAGCCCCTGGTATTTTTGGTTGCAAAAGAAATCCATGTTTAGGTGTGGTTTGCTTGTTCTTTACACATTTGGAAATGCTGAAATATTTCTAAGTCTGAGATCTGTTATTTTGTTGCTGTCTTTTAATGAGCTTATCTTTTGATCTATAACTCTTTTGAGGTTGGTGCAATGGAGTTAGTTTTAGACTTTGGGTTTATCTAGCATCTTGTGAATTTTCATGCCATTTGGAGTCCTGTAGCTTATGGTTTTGCTGCTGTCAATATGCCTTCAGATCGAAAACTGCAGCTTCATAAAGTCCTATTTTCACTAAGTCTGAAACTGTGTGTGACAAGCCATTTTGTGACTTTTTTCCTAGTGATCCATGCTTCCATGCTAGGCATTATTAGTTGCATGTTGTAGTGCTTCTTGCCCTCTATCGTCTCATGCCTTGGTTGAGCATATAGGATTTGTTTAGCTCGTAGTTGTGGGGTGTAGAAAATGCTATGTGGCTGATTTTGGCAGATTGTACTGATTTCTTGTTTAGCTCGTAGTCTTTGAACCGTAGCTCCGATTTGATCGTGTACAATATGAAACTTGCTTAGAAAATGCTGGTTGTGTGTTTTGAAGTGCTCGTGACTGTCGTTGCACACATTTCGCATTCATGCCATCATATCTTGCGATGCTCGTATCTTTTGAACCGTAGCTCCGTTGGAGATGTTCTCTATGTGTAAATTGATTTTTAACGACACATAGAATCACGTGAACCTATTTGTTTTGCTGTTTAAAAACTAATTAAATGTGTTAGGTCAGGTCTGGAAAAAATTGTAAATTAACATGTGAGGTCGTCTCGGAGATGCTATATGTCATTTCCAACCTCATTTAAAATGCCTAGATAGGTAGATTAATTGCGCTTCACCTCTTGCCATGTTTATCCACATTTAATATTGTCGAGTATATAATCGGGATAGAACTAAATAACTCGTATGTCGAGTTTTGTCAATATGCAACTCATTGCATATTAAACTTCACTTAATGTGTAGTGTTTGTTTCTCGTGAATTGTCATGTCGTGTCTTGCATGTGTTCAGTTGCTCATGCATCATATGTGTTGTGCATCGTGTGGTGAATATCGTGTGTTGATGCTTGTTTCTTGTTTCCTCCGTCTCGATAGAGTTCCGCAAGCGTGTCGGATTGTGAGGACCCGTTCGACTACATCGGTTCGTTTGCTTCACGGGGTCGTTCTCCTTCCAAGCGGGATCTCAGGCAAGATGACCATTTCCCCAGATATCATTACTATCATTGCCATGCTCAGTTTATCGCTTCTATCGATTATGTCTCGTTACCTACCACATGTTAAATATCAGCCTCTCAACAATGCCATGAAAACCTTCAACCTGTTCAACCTAGCAAACCACTGATTGGCTATGTTACCGCTTGCTTAACCATGTGTTAGCGTTGCTAGTTGCAGGTGCAATTGATTCTATGTGAAAACATGGGTTCTTTGTTATATCGCCCTATTAAATGCTATTTAATTTCATGCACCTATATGCTTGGTAAAAGGTGGAAGGCTTGGCCTTTCTAGCCTGGTGTTTTGTTCCACCTTTGCCCCCTTAGTTTTGGCTACCGGTGGTATGTTCCATAACTGAGCGCTCCTAACACGATCGGGGTTGTTATGGGAACCCCCTTGATAATTTGTTTTAGATTAAAGCTGGTCTGGCAAGGCCCAACATTGGTACTACATTTTCCCAACATAATAATTTTGTTAATACTGAAAACATAGGGCATCATGAACCCGAGGAGTAATTTTACATAATACAGGGGGGCCAGTGTTGATGGTGCTGGTCCAAAACTAGAGCCGATTGCGGGGGCAACTCGGGAGATTTCTATCAGGCCACCGTACGCTGTGCTTATCCCTCGTGTCCTGAGAACGAGATATGCGGCTCCTATCGGGATTGTCGACACGCCGGGTGGCCTTGCTGGATTAGTTTTACCTTTGACGAGATATCTTGTGCATCGGGATTCCGGTGATGCTTTGGGTAATCTCAGAGTTGAGGTTTTCCACTAAGGAGTCCGATGAGATCCCGAGCTTCGTGATCGAGGATTTCTATGCGGCTTGTGTTAATTTGTGATGGACTAGTTGGAGCACCCCTACAGGGTTAAATCTTTTGGAACGTCGTGTCCGCGGTTATGTGGCAACGTGGAAACTTTGTTTAACACTGGTTCTAGATAACTTGAAGTTAACTTAATTAAAATATGCCAACTATGTGCGCAACCTTGACTGCCTCTTTCTTGAGTTCCTTCTCCGATCGAGGACATGATGGAGTTATGTCTGACGTAGGTAGGTGATCAGGATCATTCATTTGATCAACAGTAGTCATGTCCGCTATGCGTAGCTCGTCCCCCTCTTATTTCTTGTACTCGTAAGTTAGCCACCAAATATATGCTTAGCCGCTGCTGCAACCTCACCACTTAACCTTGCCTCGCCTATTAAGCTTTCCTAGTCTTGATACCTTTGGAAATGAGATTGCTGAGTCCCCTGTGGCTCATAGATTAATACAACACAAGTTGCAGGTACATGTAAAGGTTATTTGATACAAGCACGTTGATTGTTCATTTGGAGTTGCTTCTTCTTCTTCTTCTTCATCAATCTAGGATGGGTTCCAGGCCGGCAGCCTAGGATAGCAAGGATGGACGTCGTTCTTCTTTTCTCGTTTTTTTTCGTTCGTAGTCGGACCCTACTCTTCTTCATGATGTTTATGTATTGTACTGCTGTGACTTTGATGTAGCTTGTGGCGAGTGTAAGCCAATTCTATATATATCTCTTCTTTTCAGTACATGTACTTGTAACGATATCCATTCTTGCCAAATTGAGGATAGGGTCGCATCTTGGGCGTGACAAGTTGGTATCAGAACAGTTCCGACCTAGGAGCCCCCTTGATTGATCGAATTTGGCCGAGTCGAGTCTAGTGAAAAACTACTTTGAGTCTAGTTAGATATCGGAGAGTAGGATTCTTTTTTCTCCTCTTCTATGCTCTGGTGAGGAATCTTGACGTAATATTTTAATTCTACTCCTCTTCTCACTCAATTTTTTTTTAGGATCACGCAGATATTTTTGGAATCTATATGATGCCAATGTGACGGAGTTCTGTCTTGGTGCCTCCTGTCTGACTTGATTTCTTCTGGGGAGTTGAGCTCCAGGGGATTCTCGAGCACATTGTTATCATTCAGATTTCTTTGTATCTCAGAACGAAGGATGTTCGTAATTCCTTTAATACTAGTAGTGGCGAGATAACCCCGATGTCCCCAGTACTGGTGCAGATTGTTCAAGAGTACTGCCATACTTTGTATCGTTGTGATCACGAGGGTCTGTAGTAGATGAAGGTCCGAGATTCTGCTTATGTGTTGACGGATGTGATACATTGGACGGGTTAGAATAGGAGTTGAGTGATATATTACTCCTTTGTATCCGTGTACCAGATTGCATGACCAAATATTTCGGGAATTCTTAGGTGGGAATTCAAGTAGTTACTTACACGACAATCCTCCAACAAATGCATGATGTTAGGTTGGGGTTCGACATCTAGTGGATTCGTTTGTTGACGGTCGACTTACATCGGTTCTCATAGTGTCTTAAAGAGTCCTTGTAGCTTGCTACGACTCGGGGACGCTTCGTATGTCGGGTGCACTTCCTTGCACTTGATGGCTACTGTAAGGTTCGAGCCCGTGCGATCCCGTCCATGAAAATATCGAACGGAAATCTCTCTCATGAGTTTATTCTGGCTTGTTTCATAAGCCTCATCCCTTTGTTTTTGTTGGAGTTTGGTAATCCTAGTTGCTTCTATGTCAAGTGGTGTTTTCAGATCTTTTCTAGAAGTGTTCTCATATTCATATGAGAGTGCTAATCCTTTGGCTTAATCAATTGTCTTATCAATTCTTGTCAATCAGAGTCGTCATGTTAATTCTTTTCCAACCGGTGTGCTTCTCTTGAAGTGAACTCAATCCTCTCCAATTTTGCCAGATCATTCTCTCATTTTATTCCGGAGTTCATCTCATCTGTCCCAAGTTGTCTTTGTTTTTCCCCGCCCTCCCTCCCTTTTCTTTAGTGATTGGATTTCATCCAAGTGCATTTCATTTGTTTATAGCTTCCGCTATCTTCTTCCGTTTTCTATCCGGTAATTCATTGTGAAGATTCTCGGAGATTCGTGTCATATTTGTTCATTTTGTCGTCTTTTTCGGTGAATTCAATTCAGTTATCCATGTCATCTTATCCTATTCGTCCTTGTAATTATTTCCTATGTTGGAAATGTTGGAATTATGCCCTAGAGGCAATAATAAATATAGTTATTATTATAATTCCTGTATCAAGATAATCGTTTATTATCCATGCTATAATTGTATTGAATGAAGACTGATTTACATGTGTGGATACATAGACAAAACACCGTCCCTAGCAAGCCTCTAGTTGGCTAGCCAGCTGATCAAAGATAGTCAGTGTCTTCTGATTATGAACAAGGTGTTGTTGCTTGATAACTGGATCACGTCATTAGGAGAATCACATGATGGACTAGACCCAAACTAATAGACGTAGCATGTTGATCGTGTCATTTTTTTGCTACTGTTTTCTGCGTGTCAAGTATTTATTCCTATGACCATGAGATCATATAACTCACTGACACGGGAGGAATGCTTTGTGTGTATCAAACGTCGCTACGTAACTGGGTGACTATAAAGATGCTCTACAGGTATCTCCGAAGGTGTTAGTTGAGTTAGTATGGATCAAGACTAGGATCTGTCACTCCGTGTGAACGGAGAGGTATCTCGGGGCCCACTCGGTAATACAACATCACACACAAGCCTTGCAAGCAATGTAACTTAGTGTAAGTTGCGGGATCTTGTATTACGGAACGAGTAAAGAGACTTGCCGGTAAACGAGATTGAAATAGGTATACGGATGCTAACGATCGAATCTCGGGCAAGTAACATACCGAAGGACAAAGGGAATGACATACGGGATTATATGAATCCTTGGCAGTGAGGTTCAAACGATAAGATCTTCGTAGAATATGTAGGATCCAATATGGGCATCCAGGTCCCGCTATTGGATATTGACCGAGGAGTCTCTCGGGTCATGTCTACATAGTTCTCGAACCCGCAGGGTCTGCACACTTAAGGTTCGACGTTGTTTTATGCGTATTTGAGTTATATGGTTGGTTACCGAATGTTGTTTGGAGTCACGGATGAGATCACGGACGTCACGAGGGTTTCCGGAATAGTCCGGAAACGAAGATTGATATATAGGATGACCTCATTTGATTACCGGAAAGTTTTCGGAGTTACCGGGAATGTACAGGGAATGACGAATGGGTTCCGGGAGTTCACCGGGGGGGGGGGGCAACCCACCCCGGGAAAGCCCATAGGCCTTGAGGGTGGCACACCAGCCCTTAGTGGGCTGGTGGGACAGCCCAAAAGGGCTCTATGCGCCAAGAAGAGAAAATCAAGAGAAAAGAAAAAAAAAAGGAGGAGGTGGGAAGGAAGGGGGACTCCCTCCCACCAAACCAAGTCCAACTCGGTTTGGTGGGGGGGGAGTCCTCCCCCCTTGGACTCGACCGACCCCCTTGGGGCTCCTTGAGCCCCAAGGCAAGGTCCCCTCCCTCCCACCTATATATACGGAGGTTTTAGGGCTGATTTGAGACGACTTTTACACGGCAGCCCGACCACATACCTTCACGGTTTTTCCTCTAGATCGCGTTTCTGCGGAGCTCGGGCGGAGCCCTGCTGAGACAAGATCATCACCAACCTCCGGAGCGCAGTCACGCTGCCGGAGAACTCTTCTACCTCTCCGTCTCTCTTGCTGGATCAAGAAGGCCGAGATCATCGTCGAGTTGTACATGTGCTGAACGCGGAGGTGCCGTCAGTTCGGTACTAGATCGTGGGACTGATCGCGGGATTGTTCGCGGGGCGGATCGAGGGACGTGAGGACGTTCCACTACATCAACCGCGTTCGCTAACGCTTGTGCTGTACGATCTACAAGGGAACGTAGATCACTCATCCCCTCTCGTAGATGGACATCACCATGATAGGTCTTCGTGCGCGTAGGAAAAATTTTGTTTCCCATGCGACGTTCCCCAATAGGAAATTCTTATCAGCCTATGTTGTTTATTCATTCCTCTCTTTTCTATCCGGAGCATTGAAGATATCCCAGTAGTTTCTTATTTTCAATTCTTTCAATTATTTCGAGGTGCTAACCTCATCTAGTTTTCTTTATATTGGTGCAATATCTCTCTTTCTGACAATCTTTTCAACGGTGGTTTCTTTGAGTGGGCCCATAACCCACAGGTTCTTCCCAGGATCTTTTATAGCTCTTTTTCTTTGCCGGAGATCTTTAATTCTTTTCAACTATGACGTAAGAATGGTTTTTCATCAGTCATATTCTTTCTTCAAGATCAATTTGAATTAATTCTCATATTCGGCTCAACATTTCATTCTTCTTTAGTCCGGAATGTCTCAGTTATTCTTGGTGATGTTCTTCTCGTCATTCTCTCCATTGAAGATTCGAAGGAGTGTTTCTCTCAAATCTTGGTTCATTCTCTTGCAGTTTGTCATATTAGCTTGGTGTTATCTTCTTAATGGTTGTCAATCATGAGTATTTATTTCTTGCTATCTGGTGCACTTCTGAATTGTTTTCATTCTCGATCCTCCGAAGGCCATCACTTTAGAAGATTCTTCATTCTCAGCTTTCAGCTTTCATTCTCAATTCTTCTCAATTGTTGTCTCTTCGCTCGTCTCTCGGTTATTCCGGCGCCTTGTTCTAGTTCTCTGTTACCTGGTTCATGATCTCTTCATTCTCTTATATCTCCATTAATTCGTGGTGTTCCCATTCAATTGTGAATTGTTACAGGTGCTTCCGTCAATTATGCTTCAAGTGGTGATTTTCTCTCTGTCTCTCCAAGATTCTTTCAAGAAGAATAGGTTGTATGCTAAATCCGTTGCTTGTCATCAATTAAACTTGATGAAGGATAAGCATAAACATAATTCTTATTCGTGTTTCATAGTGATTTCAATTCTTCTTCCAGAGGGCTCATCATATCAATTCTTTCCCATGTGCTTATCTTTCTTTTCCGGAGTTTCAAGTTCTTTTAAGTATCCCTTGGTGAGGCTTCATCTAAATCTTGGAAAGGTCATAATCTTATTCTTTTCTACCTTCATATATGTTTGCATCATTCATTTGTATATGGAGGTCCTTCATGGTGGTTCATCAAGGTTTCAATCCATTCTCAGGTGTTCTTCAAGATTCTTGTGATAGTAGTTGTCATTCTCTTATTCTTTCTTCATTCCCAATGATCTAGTTTTATTCTCTTGTTCCAGAGGCATTGTGATGTTGCTATTTTCGATCTATCATGTTGTTCTATCAAGATCATGGTGTTCCCTAGTTCTATTTAGTTCTTTATTATGAATATTGTCTAATTCTCCCATCTTATCGAATTTTTTGTCCCATTTTCCTACCGAAGTGCTGCCGAAATTTTCCGTGAATTCTTGCTTGTTTCTCATGTCATTCCTCATCACTTTGCAACCTTCAAGGATCGTTGGTTTCACTCGTTTGTCAAAGAAGCGACTAAGTTTTTACCTCTCATTCTTTCTCATCCTCTCCCCCTTTCATTCTTGGATCTCGGGGCGAGATCCTCTTGTAGTGTAGTAGAGTTGTGACAGCCCGATGCCAACGTTCCAGAAGATTCCCCTTTTCTGTCTGTTTCCATCGTGTGGTTATATTTTTATTTGTTGCATCATCATCGCAGCATGCGCATCATCAGCATTGGATCGACATCCCTGTTGCCGCCAGTTTTCAAAACATGCATCCGTTGTTAGTTGCCGGTTCACGTTGTTGTCCGTTCTGAGCCCAAGCGCACACGCACGCGCCCGCGGCAACGTTTAAATCTTGTTTTCAAAAGTGTGTATAAAACTTTCTCTTGTTGGATTGAGATTTGATGTGCGGTCTTATTTTAATATAGCTAGGCCGCGTGTCGAGTTTCGTCGCAATCGGAGTCCGTTTCGTACCCGAACGGTCGACTGTAGCGGCACCGTAGTCGGTCTATCATCGTACGTCTTTCGGTGTTTTAAATCTCGTTGTCGGGCCCCCCGTTTTCCCTCTCGTCTCCGGATATCTACACTACATGGCCATTTAGTCCGTCCCGCGTTCGGAATTATTCGAATCCGACCGCGGTTGGATCCGGAACAAAATTTCGGTAAACCTAGCCCCCCTTTTCCTATAAATAGACCTCCTCCTATTTTGTAGACAACCCCCTCTCCTCTCTCCTCGAAATCCACGCCTAACCCTAATCCCCCCTCACTCTCTCTCCTCCCACCTGCCCCAGCGGCCGTGGGCCCGCCGAGCCCAGCTCAGGCCCGGGCAGGCCCATCCACCGCCGCCGCTCGCGAGACTCCTCCAACTCCCTGCTGCCCGCACCGCCTCCTGCCTAGCACCGCCGCTTGCACCCCACGCTGTCGGCCAGCCCCACCGGAACCCCGCAGCAGTCCTCGCCGGCCGGAGCCTCGGCCGGCTAGCCCCACCGGAACACCACAGAAGTCCTTGCTGGCCAGAGCCTCGAACGCCCCACAACCGCCGCCAGGGTCCCGACCTTCCCCTGCCCGCGCCCCGCCGCCTGTGGCTCGTCAACCGGAGCTATGCCCACCGCCAGATCCTGCCACCGCCGATCTCTCTGTCCGGACGCTGCCTCGAGCCGCCACCACCGGGAACGGAGCCCCGGTGGTCGGATCCATCCGCCGCCGCCCGTTCCTCGCCGGTCCCCCTCGCCTGAGCGCTCCTTCACTGGAGTCTCTTCCCGGCCGCCGCCATGGCTCCTCATGGGAGCACGAGGACGCCCCATGAACGACGACCGAACCTCCCGCCCGGGCCTCCTCCTCCCTTGGCCCCGCAGCCGGCCCAGCTCCACCCTCCTTCGTGGCCCAGCCGGGCCTCCGCGCCCACAGGCCTGCTTCGGTCCGCCCCAAGGCACCGACACCGCTCTAGCAGCCCAACCGGGGCAAGGCCCGTGGTAAGCCCCCGCCCCTATCCCTATTCCTCGCACCTAGTGCTCAATAGCTATGTTGCGCCCACCTGTTAGGCCCATTAGTTAATTTAGGTATTTTCGGAATTTAATTAAATTCCAGAAAATAAACGTATATTAAAACGTCTGTAGCTTTTAATATGTAAGTCGGATTGAGGCGTGTAGCATATGTTTCTTGTGTAGATCTCGCGTAGAATTCGAATTCACAACTTGCATAATTGTTTGACGTAGTTTAGCGTTTCAAATGCATAGTTTTACGTGCTATCCCAATAGGATTCGTTCCGTAGTTATTTCACGTGCGTGCCCGGATTGCTCGTATGCCGTAGATAAAATTTTCATGTTTTAGGAACCCCTTTTCCATGTATTTTAGAGTAGTCGGTTGTATTTTTCATGTAGGGTTTAGCCGCAAGTTTATTTTCCGTGTTTAGGACGTATTCTTGCATTTACGTGTGGTGAAATTATTGTTGTGCAACCCCACATGTTTTATATGTTTTCGGCCTAGAAAAATCCATAGGATTTTTCTCTGCATTTAGTTTTAGCTTTTGAGTAAGTTAGTTCGCGCGATATTTTGCCATGTTGCCCTCTTGTCTATTTTGTAGGATTTATTCCGTGCATGCTATGTAGGAGTTGTCAACTAGACATATGTCCTTGGATGTTTAGTCTAGCCCCTGGTATTTTTGGTTGCAATAGAAATCCATGTTTAGGTGTGGTTTGCTTGTTCTTTACTTGCTAGGAAATAGTGCTGACTTGGAGATGCTGAAATATTTCTAAGTCTGAGATCTGTTATATTTTATTGCTGTCTTTGCATGAGCTTATATTTTGATCTGTAGCTCTTTTGAGGTTGGTGCAATGGAGTTAGTTGTAGACTTTAGGTTTCTCTAGCATGCTATGAATTTTCATGTCATTTGGAGTCCTGTAGCTTATTGTTTTGCTGCTGTCAATATGCCTTCAGATCGAAAACTGTAGCTTCGTAAAGTGCTATTTTCACTAAGTGTGAAGCTGTGCGTGAGAAGCCATTTTGTGGCTTCTTTTCCTAGTGATCCATGCTTCCATGCTTGGTGTTATTAGTTGCATGTTGTAGTGCTTCTTACCCTCTATCGTCTCATGCCTTGGTTGAGCATATAGGATTTGTGTAGCTCATAGTTGTGGGGTGTAGAAAATCCTATGTGGCTGATTTTGGGAGATTGTAGTGATTTCTAGTTTAGCTCATTGTTTTTGAACCGTAACTCCGATTTGATCGTGTCCTATATGGAACTTGTTTAAAATCTCGTGTAGTTTCATATAATCTTGCTGGTTGTGTGTTTTGAAGTGCTCGTGACTGTCGTTGCACACATTTTGCATTCATGCCATCATATCTTGCGATGCTCGTATCTTTTGAATCGTAGCTCCGTTGGAGATGTTCTCTATGTGTAAATTGCTTGTAAGGACGCATAGAATCAAGTGAACCTATTTTTTTGCTGTTTAAAAACTAATTGTCAGATCTGGACAAAATTGTAAATTAACATGTGAGGTCGTCTCGGAGATGCTATATGTCATTTCCGACCTCATTTAAAATGCCTAGATAGGTAGATTAATTGCGCTTCACCTCTTTCCATGTTTAGACACATTTAGTATTGTCGAGTAAATAATCGGGATAGAACTAAATAACTCGTATGTGGAGTTTCGTCAATATGCAACTCGTTGCATATTGAACTTCACTTAATGTGTAGTGTTTGTTTGTCGTGAATTGTCATGCCGTGTCTTGCATATGTTCAGCTGCTCATGCATCATATGTGTTCTCCATCGTGTGGTGAATATCGTGTGTTGATGCTTGTTTCCGGTTTCCTCCGTCTCGATAGAGTTCCACAAGCTTGTCGGATTGTGAGGACCCATTCGACTACATCGGTTCGTCTGCTTCACGGAGTCGTTCTTCTTCCAAGCGGGATCTCAGGCAAGATAACCATTTCCCCATATACCATTACTATCATTGCCATGCTAGTTTATCGCTTCTATCGATTATGTCTCGTTGCCTACCACATGTTAAATATCAGCCTCTCAACAATGCCATGAAAACCTTCAACCTGTTCAACCTAGAAAACCACTGATTGGCTATGTTACCGCTTGCTTAACCATGTGTTAGCGTTGCTAGTTGCATGTGCAGTTGCTTCCATGTGAAAACACGGGTTCCTTGTTATATCGCCCTATTAAATGCTATTTCATTTAATGCACCTATATATCTTGTAAAAGGTGGAAGGCTTGGCCTTTCTAGTCTGGTGTTTTGTTCCACCTTTGCCTCCTTAGTTTCAGCTACCGGTGTTATGTTCCATAACTAAGCGCTCCTAACACGATCGGGGTTGTTATGGGGACCCCCTTGATAATTCGTTTTAGATTAAAGCTGGTTTGGCAAGGCCCAACATTTGTACTACATTTTCCCAACATAATAATTTTGTTAATACTGCAAGCATAGGGCATCATGAACCCGAGGAGTAATTTTACATAATACAGGGGGGCCAGTGTTGATGGTGCTGGTCCAAAACTAGAGCCGTTTGCGGGGCCAACCCGGGGCAACTCGGGAGATTTCTATCAGGCCATCATACGCTGTGCTTATCCGTCATGTCCTGAGAACGAGATACGCGGCTTCTACCGGGATCATCGACACGCCGGGTGGCCTTGTTGGATTAGTTTTACCTTTGACGAGATATCTTGTGCATCGGGATTCCGGTGATGCTTTGGGTAATCTCAGAGTTGAGGGTTTCCACTAAGGAGTCCGACGTGATCGCGAGCTTCGTGATCGAGGATTTCTATGCGGCTTGTGGTAATTTGTGATTGACTAGTTGGAGCACCCCCTGCAGGGTTAAATCTTTCAGAAAGCCATGCCCGCGGTTATGTGGCAACGTGGAAACTTTGTTTAACAGTGGTTCTGGATAACTTGAAGTTAACTTAATTAAAATATGCCAACTGTGTGCGAAACCGTGACTGTCTCTTTCATGAGTTCCTTCTCCAATCGAGGATACGATGGGGTTATGTCTGACATAGGTAGGTGATGAGGATCATTCATTTGATCAACAGTAGTCACGTCCGCTATGCGTAGCTCTTCCCTCTCTTATTTCTTGTACTTGTAAGTTAGCCACCAAATATATGCTTATCCGCTGCTGCAACCTCACCACTTAACCTTGCCTCACCTATTAAGCTTTGCTAGTCTTGATACCTTTGGAAATGAGATTGCTGAGTCCCCTGTGGCTCACAGATTAATACAACACCTGTTGCAGGTACATGTAATGGTTATTTGATGCGAGCGCATTGATTGTTCATTTGGAGTTGCTTCTTCTTGTTCTTCATCGATCTAGGATGGGTTCAAGGCCGGCAGCCTGGGATAGCAAGATTGGACGTCGTTCTTCTTTTCTCGTGTGTTTTCGTCCGTAGTCGGACCCTGCTCTTCTTCATGATGTTTATGTATTGGACTGCTATGACTCTGATGTAGCTTGTGGCGAATGTAAGCCAATTCTATATATATCTCTTCTTTTCGGTACATGTACTTGTAACGATATCTTTTCTTGCGAAACGACGAGATGCGCTTCTATCACTGACGACGCCCTCATGCCAAATTGAGGATAGGGTCGCATCTTCCGCGTGACAGTATTCTCCCCGACAACGACACCAGAAATCATTCTTGCTACTTCTTGAGCTTGCGTTCGTTTTCCCTTGAAGAGGAAAGGGTGATGCAGCAAAGTAGATAAATATTTCCCTACGTTTGTTGAGAACCAAGTTATCAATCCAGTAGGAGGAACAACCAAGGCCCCAATCTTAGCACCTACACAAACAATCAAACACTTGCACCTAACGCTAAAAAGAGGTTGTCAATCGCTTCACGGTAATTTGCAAGGATGAAATCTAATAGAGATAGATATAAAAGATTGCTAGAACTAAAGGTAAAACAAAAGTAAATAAATGGCAGCAATATATTTTTGGTATTTGTGGTTTATATATATGAAAGTATAATATTGAAAATAGACCCGGGGGGCATAGGTTTCACTAAAGGCATCTCTCATGAAGGAAAATAACACGGTGGGTGAAAAATTTACTGTCGAGCAACTGATAGAAAAGCGAATAATTATGAAGATATCCAAGGCAATGATTATGCATATAGGCATCACGTCCGTGTCAAGTAGACTGAAATGATTCTGCATCTACTACTATTACTCCACACATCGACTGATTCATGCCTGCATCTAGAGTATTCAGTTCATGAAGACCAGAGTTACGCATTAGGTAAGATGACATGATGTAGAGGGATAAACTCAAGCAATATGATGAAAATCCCATCCATTTATCCCCGATGGCAACAATGCAATATCTGCCTCGCTACACCTACTTTGTCACTGGGTGAGGACACCGCAAGATTAAACCCAAAACTAAGCACTTCTCCCATTGCAAGAATTACTAATCTAGTTGGCCAAACCAAACCAATAACTCGAAGAGACTTGCTAAGATATGAAATCATGCATATAAGAATTCAGAGAAGGTTCAAATAATATTCATATATAATCTAAACATAACCCCACAATTCATTGGATCTTGACATACACACTGCAAAAGAGTATTACATCGGATAGATCTTCATGAAGTTCAGGAAGAACATGGTATTGAAGAACAAAGAGAGAGAAGAAGCCATCTAGCTACTTGCTATGGACCCGTAGGTCTTTGGTGAACTACTCACGCATCATCGTTGGGGCAATTGAGTTGATGTAGATGCCCTCCGTGATCGATCACCCCTCTGGCAGATTACCTGAAATGGCTCCCAGATTGGATCTCACGAGAACAAAGGCTCCCGACGGCGGAAAATTATTTTTTGGGTGTTCGTTATGGTATTGGGGAAATATTTGGGAATTTATAGGATGAAGATTAGGGTTAGGAGGCCTACAGGGGGCCCACAAGCCAGGGCATGCTCTGCAGGCTTGTCGTCTCCTCGCAGGTCTCCTGCCCCCTTCTCCAAGTCTGGTAGGTTTCTTCTAGCCCAAGAAAAATCATTCCAGAGATTTTATTCCGTTTTGACTCCTTTAATAATCCATATGTGCAATACTCAAAAACATGGAAAAACAATAACTGGCACTAGGCTCTAGGTTAATAGTTTAGTCCCAAAAATAATATAAAATATCGTATTAATGCTTATAAAACAGCCAAAAGAGATAATATAATAGCATGGAACAATCAAAAATTATAGATACGTTGGAGACATATCAGATGGCACCACAATGATGGAGATCATGATGATGGCGATCATGGTGTGGCGTCGGTGATGATGGAGATCATGATGGTGCTTTGATGATGGAGATCAAGAACCAGAAGTTCATGGGCATATCATGTCACCTATGATTTGCATGTGATGTTAATCCTTTTATGCAGGTTATTTTTCTTAGGACGACTGTAGCATTATAGGGTGATCCCTCACTAAAATTTCAAGATAAAATTGTTTTCTCCCTGACTTTGCACCATTGCGACAGTTCGTCGTTCAGAGACACCACGTGATGATCGGGTTTGATAGACTCAACGTTCACATACGACGGGTACAGAATAGTTGAACAGGTAGAACACTCGGGTTAATCTTGACGAGCCTAGCATGTACAGACATGGCCTTGGAACATAGGAGACCGAAATTTCAAGCATGAGTCATATAGTGGATATGATGAACATGGAGATGTTCACCATTGAAGCTAAACTCAACTCACGTGATGATCGGACTTGACTTAGTGAATTTTGTTCATGTACCACTCGAATGACTAGAGGGAAGTTAGTTTGAGTGGGAGATCTTAAGTAATATAATTAAATGAACTTATTATCATGAACATTGTCGAAAATGTCTTAGCAAATTATGTTGTAGCTTGCATTGTAGCTCTATTGTTTTTGATATGTTCCTAGAGAAAACATAGTTGAAAGATGATAGTAGCAATTATGCCGACTGGCTCCGTAAACTGAGGATTGTCCTTATTGTTGTGCAGAAGGGTTATGTCCTTAGTGCACCGCTCGGTGTGCTGACCCCGAGTGTCTACTGTGGATGTTGTGAACATCTGACATACACGTTTTTGATGACTACATGATAGTTCAGTGCGTAATGCTTAACGGCTTAGAATTGAGGCACCGAAGATGTTTTCAACATCACGAAACATATGAGATGTTCGAATAGCTGAAATTGGGATTTCAAGTTCGTGCCCACATTAAGAGGTATGAGACCTCTGACAAGATTCTTTGTCTATGAAGTAAGGGAGAAAAGCTCAATCGTTGAGCATGTGCTCAGGTTGTGTGAGCACTACATACGCTTAAATCGAGTGGGAGTTGATGTTCTAGATAAGATAGTGATTGGCATAGTTCTCCAAAGTCACTGCCACCAAGCTACAAAGCTTCACGATCAACTATAACAAATCAGGGATAGAGATGATGATCCTTGAGCTATTCGTAATGTTTGACAGTGCGAAGGTAGAAATCAAGTAAGAACATCAAGTGTTGATGGTTAGTAAAACCACTAGTTTCGAGAAGGGAAAGTGTTAAAAGGGACACTTTGTGAAATGGAAAACCAGTTGCCACTCTAGTAAAGAAACCCAAGGTTGAACCCAAACCCGAGACTAAGTGCTTCTATTATGAGGGGAATGGTCACTAAAGCGGAACAAGCCCTAGTTAGTTGGTAGATAAGAAGGTTGGCAAAGTTGACGAAAGTATATTGGATATACATGATATTGATGTGTACCTTGCTAGTACTCCTAGTAGCACCCGGGTATTAGATACCGGTTCAGTTGCTAAGTGTTAGTAAATCAAAATTATAGCCACGGAATAGACGGATACTAGCAAGGGTGACGTGATGATGTGTGTTGGAAGTAATTCCAAAGTTGATGTGATCAAACATCGCACGCTCCCTCTACCATCGAGATTAGTGTTGAACCTAAATAATTGTTATTTGATGTTTGCGTTGAGCACCTACATGATTAGATTGTGTTTATTGCAATATGGTTATTAATTTAAAGAGAATAATGGTTACTCTGTTTAATTGAGTAATACCTTCAATGGTCTTGTACCTACAATGAATGGTTCATTGAATCTTGATCATAGTGATACACATGTTCATAATATTGATGCTAAGAGATCCAAGGTACTAATGATAGTACCACTTACTTGTGGCACTGCCCCTTGAGTCATACTGGTGTAAAACACATGAAGAAGCTCCATACTGATGGATCTTTGGACTCACTAGTTTTTTAATCGTTTGATACATGTGAACCATGCCTACTGGTATAAACACATGAAGAATCTCCATGCAGTTGGATTGTTTAGACTCACTAGATTTTGAATCACTTGATACATGCAAATCATGCCACGTGGGCAAGATGACTGAAGGCCTCATTTTCAATGAGATGGAACGAGTAAGTGACTTGTTAGAAATAATACATTTTGATGTATGCAGTCCAATGAGTGTTGAGGCACGTAGTGGATATCATTAAGTTCTTACTTCACTCATAATTTGAGTAGATATAGGTGTATTTTCCTGATGAATCACAAGTCTGAAATATTGAAAAGTTCAAGTAATTTCAGAGTGAAGTTGAATTTCGTCTTGACAAGAGGATAATATGTCCACGATGTGATCGTGGAGGTAAATATATATCTGAGTTCCGAGTTTGGTAAACATTTAAGACACCTTGAAAATTCTTTCACAACTCATGCCACCTAAAACACCGTAGTGATGGTGTGTCCGAATGACATACCTGCGCCCTATTGGATATGGTGCATACTATGATGTTTCTTATCGAATAACCACTATTGTTTTTGGGTTAGGCATTAGAGACAACCGTATTCACTTTAAATAGGGCACCACATAATTGCGTTGAGATGACATCGTATGAATTATGGTTTGGAGAAACCTAAGGTATTGTTTCTGAAAAGTTTTGGGCTACGACGCTTATGTGAAAAAGTTTTCACCCTGATAAGCTCGAACCCAAAGTGGATAAATGCATCTTCATAGGATACCAAAACAGTTGGGTATACCTCCTATCTGAGATTCGAAAGCAAAGTGTTTGTTTCAGGAAACAGGTCCTTTCTCGAGAAATAGTTTCTCTCCAAAGCATTGAGTGGGAGGATGGTGGAACTTGATGAGGTTTCGAAGCATAACTTAAACAAGAGAGTAGAAGGGCGCATGAAGTTGTTCTTGTGGTGCCTACACCATTTCAAGTGGAAGCGAGTGATGGTGATCGTGAAGCTTCAGATCAAATTACTTCCAGAGCTCGTAGGCCGACAAGGACACGCACTACTCTAGAGTGGTACGGTAATCCGGTCTTGGGGGTCATGTTGCTGGACAAAAATGAAACTACGATCTATGGAGAAGCGATGGTGGGCCCGGATTCCGACTAATGGCTCGAGGCCATGAAATCCGAGAGAGGATCCATGTATGAAAACAAAGTGTGGACTTTGGAAGAACTACTTGATGGTCGTAAGATATAACACCCAAATTTTGAAATTGGATTTCTTTATTTTTTAACTATTTTTTAAATTCATTTTTTTAAATTTTGGCTTTGATAAAAAGCTTTGAAGCTCTTTGACAACCTATTTGAGAAAACTTTTGAAGCTTTATTTCCTCAACCTGTCAGGTTTAAAAAGTATTCTTTTGGCCTCTTCTCAAAATGAATTGGTTTGGGAGAATATTTTATTCTTTTGCAAAACCTTGGAATTTATTTCTATAGGTTCAATTGTCAAAATTTCCTCAAGGTTCTTTTTCCTCCATTGTAATTTAGACTCTTTGGCACTTATCTAACATTTAGGTTACCATTTTTCATTGATTTACCAAAGCTTTAGAAGGATTGAACCACCTTTCATATTTTATTCCAAATAAAAGTATTTTCTCTAATCACATTATACCCGAGCAAATTTACAAAGGGAATCAGTGATTCCTTTGGAATTTTTGACCCAAACTCCTGCCCTTAGAAGACCTTAGTACACTCAACTTATTTCAGCAAAAACTTTGGAGTCACATGTTTGAAAATTCCAAATTTCATATGACTCAAGTTTGACCCAAAAGACTCTATTTTCAATAAAAACCTGACTAAAACAGTTAAAAAATTTCTTAAAATTTGTGGGCAGTCCTTGCACCCAATGAGCGACCACCCAAAAAATGTCAGCCTAAAATATTTTGCACACTTGCCACTTTCATTTGATCGAACACCTACCCTGCACTTTTTCCACTGTCTATCTGTGAATTTTATTTAGTCAACATTTAGAGTTCAGTTTCAATGACAATCACCACAGTATAGATGCAAGAGCCGCTCGATCCTGTGCCCAAGCTTATCCACGCGCCGTGCACCTCCTTGGATGCTTTCTAGCATCGGCGATGAGCTGACCGAGCTAGTCAATCTATGGCAGCGGCACCTACAGCGGCTATCGTGGCCACCAGCGTCTCCCCTACTGCAGCCCCGCACCGTCCGGCACTGCCTGTTGCACCTGAAGCATCCGCGTGTCCCTGGACCGAGCACGCGCCACGTTTGCCGTCGCCACGCCCTGGGCAGCAAAGAGCACAAACTCTGCTCCCGCTGTGCACAGCAAGACCCGCTCCGGCAACCCGAGTCCTCCGTGGATGACCGAGCAACCTTAGGCCAAAAATATATCCCCCCTGATGAGTAGGTACAAGCCAGACCACCTAACCTCCTGATTAACCCCCTAGATCACCAGGATTGCTCACCGGAGTTAAGACGCGTGGCACCTCTCTCGGGCCTCTATAAATAGAGCCCCCTCTGAGCTGTCGAACCCATCACTCACCTCACCACACTCCATCCCCACTCCGATACCTTTCCTAAGCTAGAGGAGGGCCTCAGAGAGGCCTTCTTCCCCAGCTCCGGCCACCCCCATCCGCTTTGGGTTCCCGTTGGATTCGAGCAAGGTGAGCAGAGGTAGGAGCCCCTGAGGCGCTCAAAAGCTTCTTGGTGACCCCCTCATCCGGAGCTCCCCTGAAATTTGATCACAGCCGAGTCCCTCAGTGAGTTCCAATGGTGCCCGAAGCTGCCGCCCGCCGAAGCAAGGTTGTCGTTCATGTAGAGCCCCCCCAACCCAATCCAGCTTTCAGCGACACATAGGAACATGGTGAGTGAGTAGATGCCCTCGGTTGGATCTCTCCCTTCGTCAATCGCCGTCGGCAATCACCGCAACGCCCATGGCGCCGGTGAGTTTGAACCTGACAGGGTGGGACCCCCTCGTCCGTGTTCTGTCTTTTTTTCTAATGTTCTCCCCGAAGGCTCCTTCACCAGGAGACGTCAACGTGGCTGGTTAGCGTATTTTCCTTTCGGGCGCTTTGAGTTTCTCAAACTAGCCCCTAGATAGATTCTGTTTTATTACAGAATAGTACCTGAACTTGTTTTGCTTATAACTAATAAACTATAACATCTTTTGAATTGATTCTTTTTTCAAAATATTTCTATGAGGGACCAGTTTATTTTTAGATTTACTTAAAAAATATTTGGAGCTATTATCTAGGCCTCAACTCTTACGACGGTATGTGTTATAGGACAAAGATTCCGACGAAGGAAACGCCGACGTTAACTTCACTCCCTACTACGTGGAACCAGGCAAGCATGTTTGAACTTCTGATGTGTTGTTTGCTCACTAACTAAAATTTAATTTTCATCCATTGCATTATCCGAGCATATTGCATATATCTTAAATAATGTTAAAAACATGACTATGGCAAGTGATGGTTGTGAGAGGTCGTGGATAACCTAGTTACGCGGAACGTGATAGGTTATGGCCTGGTCATGACAAGTGCATAATTGTGATGGGAAGAAAGTTATAACTCCAGTATCGACCTACATCGAGTCTTGTTAGTGTCTTACTTTCGTTATCATGCTACCGTAGTTTTCTGAATGAGGATTCGGTATAGTCGGTCGTAGGCCTATTATCAGTCACACACAAAGTAGAGGGGCCGGGATGAAGGTATCCATGGCCCTGCACTAAATCCAGTCATCCGGTCAGGGGGCATGGGTGTTTCTGGTCTGGGACCGAGAGGGAGGGCACTCCCTTGTAGCGCGCGGTATAAATTTGATCACATGCTAGTTGAGGTCGGAGCCTCCCCATCTTATGATTTTTCCCTCCCAGCGTAGTCCGGGTGAAGCCGGGCTTCGCGGGGATAAAATGGTTGTGTGCTGGTTCTGAGTGTCTGCTTCTAAAATACCGAACGTGGGATTAGTCATATGTACTACCGAAACCCGTGAGCTATGGGTAAATAGTACACCCTCTACGGAGTCAAAACTATTCGAGTAGTCGTGTTCACGGTTAAGGACGGTTGTTTGACAGGTCATGTGTCGGTCTTAGAGTCGGTCCTTGGAGTACAAGTTGGTCGGACT
Source organism: Hordeum vulgare subsp. vulgare (assembly GCF_904849725.1). Taxonomy (NCBI): domain Eukaryota; kingdom Viridiplantae; phylum Streptophyta; class Magnoliopsida; order Poales; family Poaceae; genus Hordeum; species Hordeum vulgare. The sequence continues at coordinate 195,732,630 of NC_058522.1, forward strand.
ATAATGGTTGTGGATATCTAACGGTATCTCTGTGGTGTCGCTAAGACGCCCGAATGTGTCTTGTTAATTATTTGTATGCCATCTGTGTGGTGTCGCTAAGACGCCCGACTGTGGCTTGTTATTTATTTTGATGCCCTCTATGCGGTGTCGCTCAGACGCCCGACTGTGGCTTGTTATTTATTTTTCTGCCCTTGCTGTGGTGTCGCTAAGATGCCCGAATGTGGCTTGTTATTTATTTTTCTGCCCTCTCTGTGGTGTCGCTAAGACGCCCGACTGTGGCTTGTTATTTATTTTTATGCCCTCTCTGTGGTGTTGCTAAGGCACCCGATTGTGGCTTGTTATTTACTTTATGCCCTGTGTGAGGTCTCGCTTAGACGCGTAACGGTGGTAAACTAACCCTCGTTAACCTTTCGAGGCGTGGGTCCACACACCCGATAGGTTCATTTGTTCGTTTCTGTTGGGATATCTCGGGAGGATTACCGCCCAATTTATTCACTAACTTAATTTATTTCTAACACATCCATTAGATAAATGATGATATGAACCATGCATATTGATAATTAACTTCATGCATCTCATATTTGGTGCAAACTATTTGCGAGTACTTTTCAAAGTACTCACTGGCTTGTTGATGTGTCCAGATATGGATGAAGGAGACCTCATGGATGAAGAATTTGATAGAGAGTGTGATGTCTAGAGGAGTCCCATTCAGTCTTGCGATCCTGGAGTCTGCCGCTATATTATTTCAGCGCTTCGGCATCCGCGAATAAATGGTCAAGCCTCACTCTGACGCTTGGCACGTAGTAGTACTTGTCATGTCACGTTACACTGATGTGACCTGCCCCTTCTATTACGATCAATAGAGTTATCCCATTACCACCCTAACATATCCGTCCATGTGAGACTTGGACATGTTGTAATAAATTGTAGAGCAACCTCTGCTCTACCCATTTAATATTAAGTACTACTGGTTTTTTGTATCAAGATGAGTGTATCAGTGGGAAATATTTTTCTACACTGGTGACGCAAACGGCTGATTTCCAATAAATTATTTTATTTGGGAACCGGTTGTGACATAAGACTTTTAAGTTTAGATGGATCTTTAAGAGGGAGACATACGATGATGGTGAATGTCAACGTTAACAAAGCTCGACTTGTCGCAAAGACGTTTTCAACAAGTTCAAAGAGTTGACTGCGATGAGAGTTTCTCACTCCTAGCGATGCTAAAATCTATTGGAATTATGTTAGCAGTTGCTGCATTATTTATTATGAAATCTTGCGAATGGATATGAAAACATTGTTTCCTCGACGGTTTCCTTGAGTAAAGGTTGTATGCGATACAACTAGAAGGTTTTGTCAATCCTAAGGATGCTAACAACTATGCAACCTCCAGCGATACTTCTATGATCTAGAGCAAGTATCTCGGAGTTGGAATAAGTACTTTGATGAGTGATCAAAGCTTTTGGTGTTGTACAAAGCTAATGAGAAACTTGTATTTCCAAGAAAGTGACTCCAAGCACTATAGAATTTCTGATAAGTATATGTGGTCGACATATTGTTGATGGGATATAATGTAGAATTTCTAGAAAGCATAAGGTTTTTTAAAGGATTTTTTGAAAGGAAAACCTGGATTGATTTACTTGAACATTGAGCATCCGTATGGCATTCCCTTTGATCATAAAACAACATCGAACCTTAAGTAACCATATTGGATATCTTGCTTAGTTACTTGACTATAATGGTTACCTCAGTGCCAAGGATTCATATAATCCCGTATGTCATTCCCTTTGTCCTTCGGTATGTTACTTGCTCGAGATTCGATCGTCAGTTTCCGCATACCTATTTCAATCTCGTTTACCGGCAAGTCTCTTTACTCGTTCCGTAATACAAGATCCCAGAAATTACACTAAGTCACATTGCTTGCAAGGCTTGTGTGTGATGTTGTATTACCGAGTGGGCCCCGAGATACCTCTCCGTCACACGGAGTGACAAATCCCAGTCTCGATCCATACTAACTCAACGAACACCTTTGGAGATACTTGTAGAGCATCTTTATAGTCACCCTGTTACATTGCGACGTTTGATGCACACAAAGCATTCCTCCGGTGTCAGTGAGTTATATGATCTCACGGTCATAGGAACAAATACTTGACACGCAGAAAACAGTAGCAACAAAATGACACGATCAATATGCTACGTCCATTAGTTTGGGTCTAGTCCATCACGTGATTCTCCTAATGACGTGATCCAGTTATCAAGCAACAACACCTTGTTCATATTCAGAAGACCTTGACTATCTTTGATCAACTGGCTAGCCAACTAGAGGCTTGCTAGGGACAGTGTTTTGTCTATGTATCCACACATGTATATAAGTCTTCATTCAATACAATTGTAGCATGGATAATAAACGATTATCTTGATACAGGAATTATAATAATAACTATATTTATTATTGCCTCTAGGGCATAATTCCAACAGTCTCCCACTTGCACTAGAGTCAATAATCTAGCCCTCATATCACCATGCGAATTACATTGTAATAAATCTAACACCCATACAGTTCTGGTGTTGATCATGCTTTGCCCGTGGAAGAGGTTTAGTCAGCGGGTCTGCTACATTCAGATCCGTGTGCACTTTGCATATATTTACGTCCTCCCCTTCGACATAGTCGCAGATGAGGTTGAAGCGTCGTTTGATGTGTCTGGACTTCTTGTGAAACCGTGGTTCCTTTGCTAGGGCAATGGCACCCGTGTTGTCACAGAACAAGGTTATTGGATTCAGTGCGCTTGGCACTACTCTAAGATCCGTCATGAACTGCTTCATCCAGACACCCTCCTTAGCCGCCTCCGAAGCAGCCATGTACTCCGCTTCACATGTAGAATCTGCTAGGACGCTTTGGTTGGAACTGCACCAGCTTACCGCACCCCCATTAAGAATAAATACGTATCCGGTCTGCGACTTAGAGTCGTCCGGATCTGTGTCAAAGCTTGCATCGACGTAACCCTTTACGGCGAGCTCTTCGTCACCTCCATACACGAGAAACATCTCCTTAGTCCATTTCAGGTACTTCAGGATATTCTTGACCTCCGTTCAGTGATCCACTCCTGGATTACTCTGGAACCTGCCTGCCATACTTATGGCCAAGCTAACGTCCGGTCTAGTGCACAGCATTGCATACATGATAGAACCTATGGCTGAAGCATAGGGGACGGTGCTCATATGCTCTCTATCCTCATCAGTTGAACCTTGTAAAACTGGCAAGAACCCTTTCTTGGAATGTTCCATTTTGAACCTCTTCAAAACTTTATCAAGGTATGTGCTTTGTGAAAGTCCTATCAGGCGTTTCGATCTATCCCTATAGATCTTAATGCCTAGAATGTAAGCAGCTTCTCCTAGGTCCTTCATAGAGAAACTTTTATTCAAGTAATCCTTTATGCTCTCCAAAAACTCTACGTTGTTTCCAATCAGCAATATGTCATCCACATATAATATTAGAAACGCCACAGAGCTCCCACTCACTTTCTAGTAAATACAAGATTCTCCAACCACTTGTATAAACCCAAATGCTTTGATCACCTCATCAAACCGTTTGTTCCAATTACGAGATGCTTGCACCAGCCCATAAATGGATCGCTGGAGCTTGCACACCTTGTTAGCATTCTTAGGATCGACAAAACCTTCGGGTTGCATCATATACAACTCTTCCTTAAGGAAAACGTTAAGGAACGCCATTTTGACATCCATCTGCTAGATTTCATAATCGAAAAATGCAGCTATTGCTAACATGATTCTGACGGACTTAAGCATCGCTACTGGTGAGAATGTCTCATCGTAGTCAACTCCTTGAACTTGTGAAAAACCCTTTGCCACAAGTCGAGCTTTATAAACGGTCACATTGCCGTCAGCGTCCGTCTTCTTCTTAAAGATCCATTTGTTCTGAATAGCCTTGTGGCCCTCGGGTAGTACTTCCAAAGTCCATACTTTGTTCTCATACATGGATCCTATCTCGGACTTCATGGCCTCTAGCCATTTGTTGGAATCTGGGCCCACCATTGCTTCTTCATAATTTGCAGGTTCATTGTTGTCTAACAACATGATTGACATGACGGGATTACCGTACCACTCTGGAGCAGCACGTGGTCTCGTCGACCTGCGTGGTTCGACAGGAACTTGAACCGGAGTTTCATGATCATCATCATTAACTTCCTCCTCAACCGGCGTCGCAATGACAGAGGTTTCCCCTTGCCCTGCGCCACCATCTAGAGGGATGAGAGGTTCAACAACCTCATCCAGTTCTATCTTCCTCCCACTCAATTCTCTCGAGAGAAACTCCTTCTCGAGAAAAGCTCTGTTTTTAGCAACAAACACATTGCCCTCGGATTTGAGATAGAAGGTGTACCCAACTGTCTCTTTTGGGTAAACCATGAAGATGCACTTTTCCGCTTTGGGTTCCAGCTTTTCAGGCTGAAGCTTTTTGACATAAGCATCACATCCCCAAACTTTAAGAAACGACAACTTTGGCCTTTTGCCATACCACAGTTCGTATTGTGTCGTCTCAATGGATTCTGATGGTGCCCTATTTAAAGTGAATGCAGCTGTGTCTAATGCATAACCCCAAAACGATAACTGCAAATCGGTAAGAGACATCATAGATCGCACCATCTCTAATAAAGTACAATTACGACGTTCGGACACACCATTACGCTGTGGTGTTCCAGGCGGTGTCAACTGTGAAACAATTCCACATTGTCTTAAGTGAGCACCAAACTCGAAACTCAGATATTCACCCCCACGATCAGACCGTAGGAACTTGATCTTCTTGTTACGATGATTTTCAACTTCACTCTGAAATTGCTTGAACTTTTCAAATGTTTCAGACTTGTGCTTCATTAAGTAGACATAACCATATCTACTCAAATCGTCAGTAAAGGTGAGAAAATAACGATATCCGTCGCGTGCCTCTACGCTCATCGGACCACACACATCGGTATGTATGATTTCCAACAAGTCACTTGCACGCTCCATTCTTCCGGAGAACGGAGTTTTAGTCATCTTGCCCATGAGGCATGGTTTGCACGTGTCAAGTGAATCAAAGTCAAGTGACTCCAAAAGTCCATCGGCATGGAGTTTCTTCATGCGCTTTACACCAATATGACCTAAGCGGCAGTGCCACAAAAATATGGCACTATCATTGTTAACTCTAACTCTTTTGGTCTCAATGTTATGTATGTGTGTATCACTATCAAGATTCAATATGAACAATCCTCTCACATTGGGTGCATGACCATAAAAGATGTTACTCATAGAAATAGAACAACCTTTATTCTCTGAGTTAAAAGAGTAACGGTCTCGCAATAAACAAGATCCAGATATAATGTTCATGCTCAACGTAGGCACTAAATAACAATGATTCAAGTTCATAACTAACCCTGATGGTAACTAAAGTGAAACTGTGCCGACGGCGATTGCATCAACCTTGGAAACATTTCCTACGCGCATCGTCACTTCATCTTTCGCCAGCCTTCGTCTATTCCGCAGTTCCTGTTTCGAGTTGCAAATATGAGCAACAGAACCGGTATCGAATACCCAAACACTACTACGAGAGCCGGTTAAGTACACATCAATAACATGTATATCAAATATACCTGTTTTTTCTTTGGCCAGCTTCTTATCAGCCAGATACTTGGGGCAGTTGCGCTTCCAGTGACCCATACCCTTGCAATATTAACACTCTGTTTCAGGCTTAGGTCCAGCTTTCGGTTTCTTCGTCGGATTGGCAACAGGCTTTCCGCTCTTCTTTGAATTACCCTTCTTGCCTTTGCCATTTCTCTTGAAACTAGTGGCCTTATTCACCATCAACACTTAATGCTCTTTACGGAGTTCAGACTCTGCGACTTTCAATATCGCAAACAACTCGCCAGGTGTCTTGTTCATCCCTTGCATGTTGTAGTTCAACACAAAGCCTTTATAGCTTGGCGGCAGTGATTGAAGGATTCTGTCAGTGATAGCCTCTTGCGGGAGTTCAATCCCCAGCTCAGCTAGACGGTTTGAGTACCCAGACATTTTGAGCACATGTTCACTAACATACGAGTTCTCCTCCATCTTGCAAGCATAGAATTTATCAGAGGTCTCATACCTTTCGATCCAGGCGTTCTTCTGAAAGATGAACTTCAACTCCTGGAACATCTCAAATGCTCCATGACGCTCAAAGCGACGTTGAAGTCCCGGTTCTGAGCCAGACAAGACTGCACATTGAACTACTGAGTAGTCCTCCTTACGTGTTAACCAAGCGTTCTTAACATCCTGGTCAGCCGTAGCAGGTGGTTCATCTCCTAGCACGGCATTAAGGACATAATCCTTCTTCCCATCTTGTAAGATTCGCTTAAGATTACGAGCATAGTCTACAAAGTTGCTTCCATCATCTTTCAACTTAGCTTTCTCTAGGAACGTATTAAAATTCAGGGTGACTGTCGCGTGAGCCATGATCTACAACACAAATATATTCAAAGTGGACTTAGACTATATTCAAGATAATTAGAGTTTAACTTAATCAAATTACTCGCTAAACTCCCACTCAAAAAGTACATCTCTCTAGTCATTTGGGTGGTTCATGATCCACTTACACTAGCTCAAGTCCGATCATCATGTGAGTTGAGTATAGTTTCAGTGGTAAGCATCCCTATGCTAATCATATCATCTATATGATTCATGATCGACCTTTCGGTCTCATGTGTTCCGAGGCCATGTCTGCACATGCTAGGCTCGTCAAGCTTAACCCGAGTGTTCCGCGTGTGCAACTGTTTTGCACCCGTTGTATGTGAACGTTGAGTCTATCACACCCGATCGTCACGTGGTGTCTCGAAACGACGAACTGTAGCAACGGTGCACAGTCGGGGAGAACACAATTTCGTCTTGAAATTTTAGTGAGAGATCACCTTATAATGCTACCGTCGTTCTAAGCAAAATAAGGTGCATAAAAGGATTAACATCACATGCAATTCATAAGTGACATGATATGGCCATCATCACGTGCTCCTTGATCTCCATCACCAAAGCACCGGCACGATCTTCTTATCACCGGCGCCACACCATGATTTCCATCAACGTGTCGCCATCGGGGTTGTCGTGCTACTCATGCTATTACTACTAAAGCTACATCCTAGCAAAATAGTAAACACATCTGCAAGCACAAACGTTAGTTTAATGACAACCCTATGGCTCCTGCCAGTTGCCGTACCATCGACGTGCAAGTCCATATTATCTATTACAGCATGATCATCTCATACATCCAATATATCACATCACATCGTTGGCCATATCACAGCACAAGCATACCCTGCAAAAACAAGTTAGACGTCCTCTAATTTTGTTGTTGCATGTTTTACGTGGTGACCATGGGTATCTAGTAGGATCGCATCTTACTTACGCAAACAGCACAACGGAGATATATGAATTGCTATTTAACCTTATACAAGGACCTCCTCGGTCAAATCCGATTCAACTAAAGTTGGAGAAACTGACACTTGCCAATCATCTTTGAGCAACGGGGTTACTCGTAGCGATGAAACCAGTCTCTCGTAAGCGTACGAGTAATGTCGGTCCAAGCCGCTTCAATCCAACAATACCACGGAATCAAGAAAAGAATAAGGAGGGCAGCAAAATGCACATCACCGCCCACAAAAACTTTTGTGTTCTACTCGAGAAGACATCCACGCATGAACCTAGCTCCTGATGCCACTGTTGGGGAACGTCGCATGGGAAACAAAAAATTTCCTACGCGCACGAAGACCTATCATGGTGATGTCCCTCAACGAAAGGGGATATTCGATCTACGTACCCTTGTAGATCGCATAGCAGAAGCGTTAGTGAACGCGGTTGATGTAGTGGAACATCCTCACGTCCCTCGATCCGCCCCGCGAACCGTCCCGCGGTCAGTCCCACGATCTAGTGCCGAACGGACGGCACCTCCGCGTTCAGCACATGTACAGCTCGACGATGATCTCGGCCTTCTTTATCCAGCAAGAGAGACAAAGAGGTAGATGAGTTCTCTGGCAGCGTGACGGCGCTCCGGAGGTTGGTGGTGATCTAATCTCAGCAGGGCTCCGCCCGAGCTCCACAGAAACGCGATCTAGAGGCAAAACTGTGGAGATATGTGGTCGGGCTGCCGTGGCAAAGTTGTCTCAAATCAGCCCTAAAACCTCCGTACATATAGGGGGAAGAGGGGGAGCCTTGCCTTGGGGTCCAAGGACCCCCAAGGGGGTCGGCCGAGCCAAGGGGGGGAGTCCTCCCCTTCCAAACCGAATCCAACTAGGTTTGGAAGGAGGAGTCCTTCCCCCTTTTCCCACCTCCTCTTTTTTTTCTCTTTGATTTTCTTCCTATGGCGCATAGGGCCTTATTGGGCTGTCCCACCAGCCCACTAAGGGCTGGTGCGCCACCCCCAAGGCCTATGGGCTTCCCCGGGGTGGGTCTCCCCCCCCCCCCGGTGAACACCCGGAACCCATTCGTCATTCCCGGTACATTCCCGGTAACTCCAAAAACCTTCCAGTAATCAAATGAGGTCATCCTATATATCAATCTTCATTTCCGGACCATTCCAGAAACCCTCGTGACGTCCGTGATCTCATCCGGGACTCCGAACAACATTCGGTAACCAACCATATAACTCAAATAAGCATAAAACAACATCGAACCTTAAGTGTGCAGACCCTGCGGGTTCGAGAACTATGTAGACATGACCCGAGTGACTCCTCGGTCAATATCCAATAGCAGGACCTTGATGCCCATATTGGATCCCACATATTCTACGAAGATCTTATCGTTTGAACCTCAGTGCCAAGGATTCATATAATCCCGTATGTCATTCCCTTTGTCCTTCGGTATGTTACTTGCCCGAGATTCGATCGTCAGTTTCCGCATACCTATTTCAATCTCGTTTACCGGCAAGTCTCTTTACTCGTTCCGTTATACAAGATCCCAGAAATTACACTAAGTCACATTGCTTGCAAGGCTTGTGTGTGATGTTGTATTACCGAGTGGGCCCCGAGATACCTCTCCGTCACACGGAGTGTCAAATCCCAATCTCGATCTATACTAACTCAACGAACACCTTCGGAGATACCTGTAGAGCATCTTTATAGTCACCCAGTTACGTTGCGACGTTTGATACACACAAAGCATTCCCCCGGTGTCAGTGAGTTATATGATCTCATGGTCATAGGAACAAATACTTGACACGCAGAAAACAGTAGCAACAAAATGATATGATCAATATGCTACGTCCATTAGTTTGGGTCTACTCCATCACATTATTCTCCTAATGACGTGATCCAGTTATCAAGCAACAACACCTTGTTCATAATCAGAAGACCCTAACTATCTTTGATCAACTGGCTAGCCAACTAGAGGCTTATTAGGGACAGTGTTTTGTCTACGTATCCACACATGTATATAAGTCTTCATTCAATACAATTATAGCATGTATAATAAACGATTATCTTGATACAGGAATTATAATAATAACTATTTTTATTATTTCCTGTAGGGCATAATTCCAACAGAATGTACACAGAATGTAGTCCGGGTCCTCCTGGGCATCTTCAACGGAGATGTGATTCACGCGTCCCCTTCTGTGGTACTGCTGGTTGCGGGGAGCCTGATTCCTGTTTGTTGATCCATGTCCTTGTCCTTGGTTTGGTGCATTGAGGCGCGGTGCATCGGGCTTCTTGTAGGGCATTGCCTGGAGTAGTGTGCAGGCTGACCACGTCCAAAGCAGTTAACCTGCCCTAGGATGTTGGGCTTGCCCCTACTGTTGTTGGTCGAATTGATTGTTGGCTTGGGGTTGGTATGCCATTGATGCTGATAGTTTGGGCGATATACAAGAGTCTTGTACTGCTGGTGCTAATAGTTAGGCTTTGCCGGGGCAGATTTCCACGGACGAGCCTTCTAGTTGCTGGAACCACCATTTCCAATTAGCTTACGCTTGCAAGTATCATCCATTGCACGATGCTTGTCTTCCAGCATGAGAGCCTTGTTTACCAGATCACAGAAGGCCCAACAGTCACAGACAAAAAGCTGATATTGCAGCGACTACTGAAGTCCTTCCATGGAGCGTTCCACCTTAGCGGCTTAAGTCCTGACATCTTCTGGCGCATACCTCGACAAGAGGTTGAACTTATGAAGGTATTCCTTGACTGTGTCGCTGCCTTGTTTCAAAGCACGAAACTCTCGCTTCTTGATAGTCATCATTCCAAGGGGAATGTGAGCAGGGCGGAACCCATTTTTGAAGACAACCCATGTTATAGCCTGCACATCATGCATAATCTGGAACCCATCCCACCAAGCCTTGGTCGTGCCTCCGAGATAGTGAGAAGCATAAAGGACTTCCTCACGATCTTCGGTGCACTTAGCCAGCACGAGGAGGTCTTCAATGGTGCGGATCCAGTCATCGACATCCTGGGGCTCAGTTATCTCAGTGAATATTGGGGGCATAGTCCTCATTATCAGAGACAGAGTGGAGCGACCATTGCCATTTCCGCCCTGTGGCGGTTTTTTCACTAGCGCTTGATCTATATGCTGGATGGTGGAGTTGTTGGCTTGGTGTTCCTCTCAAAGAGCATGGAGGAACTAAGCCACAGTCATGATCTCCGGAGGAGGCGGTAGAGGGGGAATGTCGCCTTGCTACTGCTCTGGGTGATCTCTAGCTTGGGGAGACCCACCAGCTCCTGGTTGTTGGCTAGAATCGCCAATGTTGGGGTTGCCAGAGGTACTGGTGGGATTAGAAGTCACCATCCTATTTGGAGTAGACAGGTCAACACTCTGAAGTGGTCGAGAGGCAAGCATAAAGGGATGACGTGCCTATATAAGGGGGATTTGGTATGGTGCAAGTGTGTCAAACAAGAAGGGTCGAAGAACCCAATGAAAATACATTAATTATACATTAATTAAGATAGGCGATGCAGTCGCTTACATGTTGCCTAAGGCAAAAGCGTGGCTTGCATCAGGACACAAACAAAAATCACACACACTACAAGCATTCATGGTTTCATATGAACCATTACATGGACTCGACTTTGCATGAGGACTCCTAACTTGTCCGAAGACATCCATCCTAGGCGACAAGTTCTTCAGGGTCTTCCTCCTCGTCCTCATTTGGGTGGGTATCAACTTCCTTCACGGATGTGGTATAAGGAAGAGGTCCATCCCGACAACTATTCATCGATGAAGCGGTGAGGAATTGAGTGTATTCCTCGGCGGTCACGCAATGACTCTGTATAGGCATGGCCTTAAGTGGTGGTATTCCTCCTTTGAAGGCAATGACAGATTTCCCTCTGGGTGCTCCTTCTTTATTAATCTTGCATGTCTTCATCTTCTCTAGGCGGAGTAGGTCCTTGAGTTGATGAAGTTCTTTGCAGAGCGTCATGGAGTCCTTGATCAGAAGGAGAGATAGAGTGTCGGTAGAGAGGCTGAAGTAGGTCTAAAACCTGAGTGGCGTTCCTTCCTCCGGGGATGGGTTGAGTGTCCAGCTCCCATCAAGTTTGTCCTTAAAAAAGGGAGGTGACGAGTAGCAGGCTCGTTGGCCATCTCTGGAAGGAAATCGCGGAGAGGCACGAGCGCCTCTCGTGCTGCTGTCTCCACTACCAATACGAGAGTCTCCATATGTGGTCCTTCAAAGAACCAACTAGCTCGGGAGTCGTTTGCCTTCACAATCACATCCACGTGATATTCCTTTGTGTTGGCATTGACCCAGTGCTCGTGGTAGAGAAAAAGGGCGTATGGCGTACTTGACACTTCTCCAAGCAGTCTCCCAAGTGTAGGGGAAAGCCAATTTCCAAAAGCATCTCACGTACGACGGACATCTACAAGGTTTTTAGGAGAGGGTTAGAAATTTGTGGGTGGTATGAAAAGGTAGTTGGGTGTCGAAAATCTCAAGTGTGAGGGATGAGAGTGTCATTCGCCTCGTCTATTGTCATTGCTACCTAAGGCTTCCAACAGTCAGGAGCACTCTCATACCAGCTTGTGGGGACCCCAACTTATGCGTCGAGATCGCCGAATTAACGTGTGACACAATAAAGGACCATCATGGTCAAGTCTTTCATAGATAGGGCCAAGAAGGCCAATCACACCAACACAACTACTAGCGGAATACTTGGTAGTAAACGGGAACCCATGCCATTAGTGTTAACCAACAAGTATTCTAACTTGGAAGCGTCCTAGTTCACGTGTCCGGTTCCGACGATGAATTCTTCTCTATACTCTGGTTCCTCCATGTCTAGCCAATAAAATAACCAGTGGCAAGAAAATGAGTACATTGAATGTACTTGCAAACAACCCATGATATGGATAATGTAGTTGGTATCATAATAGAGTAATATGTAGCCTTCGCGGAAAGCAAGTTTTAATTGAAATGAGCATGGTCAAATACTTCTATGGATATGCATCAAAAGCTAGGTAGTAACCATGATTACGTGGCAGAGATATCATCATATCTGCGGAAGGCTGAACACCACAGGTTCACCCAAAATGCCAAGTCTCCAGAGTTGTCATATCATCCTACTCAGATAACACCTTAACACACACACACACACACACATCTGGTTTATGCGGAAACGAGTGGACGTAGTTTAGGCAGCACCACCCAACTGTCCTTGACCGTGGACACGGCTATTCGGATAGTTTAACACTCTACAGAGGCTTAACGCTGTACCCACGAGATCTGGGAATCTTCCGTGTCATACACGACTCGCGGTATATAACATACCCGAGGTAAGTACCCAATCATTGTCTTTCCCCTGACGACACTAGACAAAGAATCCACTCGATTGGTACCTATCCCACATGACGTTCGTCATACGAGCACCAACTCTGGATCGTATCTTCCATGCGGGGACCAACGGTGTGCCCGGAACACGTAAAAACAGCATAGTCGATCTACCTCATACGACCCAGTCATGAGAGTGACCACATCATTCCCGCCACTAGTAATACACGCTCTTTGCTAGCACCGACCAAACTAATCAACAAAGCCCCGTTCCATAAAGGGGTATCATGGTCGCACATGTAAGGTTGGCATGGTCGACACATCATAAATCTAATCCCATTTCCATAAACACTCACACAAAACCTTTTTGGAACACCACTTCTTTCTCAAGTGGTCATCCAGCTCAACACCATCATCCTCCGGCATTAATGGAACCTGACGGGGTTTTCGGATAACCTTTGATATCACCTCCTTGTTACCATCACCATGCACGTGCTCATCCTATGCGTAACACTACTGTCTACTTGTCAACATTTTATCAGCGTGACCCTCATAAATGGTAATGTCATGCTCTATGCAAGTGCTCTGGAGGAGCCTTCGGTAAAACCATGCCGGGGTGTACCAATTAATCTTGGCTACATGTATCGAAATATAATAATCAACAGGTCATTCATAAAACATTTTCACACACATGGTCAAGTGCTGCTTGCCTTGATCAGCTAGGTATCAAGGGACTTCGATGTCTTCGGGTCCAAGTCCTTCGTCAAACGTGTGATCTATCTTCGTAGTAGTAATAATAATAATCACACTAAAAAATAGAGCACAAACTCATTTTAAAAATGTTAACCTATTCTGAGAATTTCTATCTTTAGTTTAAAAATGTCTGGTTGTGTTTATGAAGTAAAAAGGTATTTTTTATAGTCTTATTAACAGAACCTAAAAATACTCAACTAGGTATTTAATTAAAGATGTGCATAAAAGTCTTTACAAAAAATTACACAACATCACTAATAAGTTCTACATATTTTTAGAAGAATTATGATGGAAAAATATTTGGATTTAAATAAATTATCATGTAGAAATAATCTAAGAATATGGTTTAAAAGAAAAATAAAAGGGCTCACCCCTTGCCATGGCTCGGCCAGCAGCCCGGCCGCACCAACTGGCCAACTGGCCAATTAGCCAACCAGCCAGCCCAGGCACGCGCGCCGTCATGTTCCAACCTGACGCGCGGGCCCCTGTTGTCAGCGACAGAGAGGGGAGAGAGGGGAAGAGACTGGCCACCGACAGGTGGGACCCTCCTATCGGGGTCGTCTTCCACCTCGAGACAGAGAGGAGGGGAGGCATGCCGACGGCGGCTCTGTCGTCCTCGTGGCTAAGTGAGCAAAGGAACGGGGTCGTGGCATCTCTGCCTACCTAGTAGGGGTTAAGGGACCGACGGGGAGGGCCAGAGTGACCGGCGATGATGAGGCCGAGGCGGAGAAGCTTCAGTTTGAGGTGGAGAAAGGTGTTCCGAGCGGGGAGGAGCTCGAGAGTGAACCTGTAGCCCGATATTGACGGAGCTCCGACGCGAGGGTGCCTCGGTCGATCTCGAGCACCGTAGCTCTCCTTGCTCAAGAGGGGATGCTAGGGGCTCGATTGCAGGTTGGAAGGAGAGGGGTGAGGTGCTAGAACGATGGGGGAAACTTATTTATAGGCCGACGGGGCACCAAGCGGGGGAGCGCCGGGCTTTTTTGCCACGGTTGCACGAGAGGGATAGAGGGCTGAGGGCCGAAACCATGGTTAGCGAACGTTGTTTAGGACTTCTGCGGACGCAACGGGAGGAGCGGGGGCAGCTGTGCAGGCGTGCTACGGCGCCACGCCCTCCTAACCCAATCAGGCGCGCGTCGGCACGCGTTGCGTGTCAGTGGAGAGGCGTAGAAAGGGGTCGTGAGGCTGCCCTGAGTTGGGTTGTTGTTGGGGGCAAGGACAGACATCGTGGGGAGGTGAGAACCGACCGGGGCTAGCCTCCCTAGCCTCGAGCATGCTCTGTAGCGCGTCGAGAGTGTAGCTTTGGGATGCCACGGCATGCTGGCACGCTCTGGCGTGCTTTGTCCTTTTCTGGGGTGTCTGTGGTGTGGGTTAGATGCCCTTCGGTTGCTCGGAACCAAGAAGATCAGTGCTGGTCAAAGGGAGGTGCTTAAAGAGGTTCTGGAAGTATTGTACCAGGAGCTAAATTGGGGTTTTTGGGCTTTCTCACATTGAACCAAGGAGGGGCAACTCGCCTGAGTTGAGGAGTGGTGCTGGCAGTCTGTGCTAGGAGTTTGGAGAGAAGGGAGTGGGTGTAGAGAGTGCTAGATGCTATTTGACCAATCTGGTTGAAGGACTTTGATCTGGGTTTGGGGCAGCTAACCTTTACCAATGATGCTGAAAGTTAACAGGGTTGAGTTTTAGGCAAGATTAGGATGCTCTACCATATTTAAGCTCCATTGGACAAGATTCGCAATGTAAACTTGAAAACACCGCCAAATGGACAGTTCTGCCTTATTTTGAAGGAATGTAAGCAAATTAATCCCCACAAATCCAATTCTTTGCAGGGTCTCCTCATTTGGGGTATTGAGAACTCATGCAAAGTTTTCGGCCATTTGGACAAACTTTGCTATCTAGAGTTGCTTCAGATTGAATCTGGACAGGAAAGGTTTTAGGATCATTTGGTGAACCAAACCACCTTGGAATGAGGTGAAACTTGGCATGATCACCAAATATAGGTTGGGGGACATGCTAGAATGTTCTGTGAATTTATTGAGAATATTTCATTTGGAACTATTTCAAAAGGTCAGAAAAGACGGAATAGGGTTTCAAAGGTTTGCTCAAATATTTTTAACATAACTAGGGGCTAAAATTCAGATCTATAGAAAATATATGTCCTGTGAGCATCTCCAAATTTTCTCACATTTTTCTAAGGTAGAAAAAAAATCTAGTCATATATATCATTTATGGCGTCAGAAAAGGACATGGAAAAAAATAAGAACTTTTTTTATGAAATAATTATTTTATGATCTTGGAGAGTTATAATAGTTCTAGAATGAGAATACAATCTTTGGGTGAAGGCACCGCCTTGAAATCAGGGACTTGTAGTGCAAACCCCAAAGCATGGTTTTGAATTAACAAAAATGAGAAAAAGGATTTTGATGGAAATATTTTGTTATAAAAATTATTTTTAGATCCACACACTCAATCATACACCTAATCAATGAAAATCATGGCACTCATAGAATTTGCTTAAAAAGTTTTCATTAAATCCAAATTTGAAAAGACTACAGTTGAGGTAAAGTGAAAACAGGGTGTGACACCCAAAGAGGTTATTTTGGACAAGGGAGAAAAAGGAAAGGAGGAAGGGCCAAACCCAAATTAGGCAGGAGAACACCTTCCAAGTTGTATTGGAGGAGGATTCCTCCACCTATTGGCTCGGCGCCACCCCTCGCCTCCTTCCTATATATAGTGGAGGTGAGAGAGGCTTATGGCACCTCAAGCCAAGGCACATCCCTCTGTCCCTCTGCCACTTCGTGATACCCCGTAGCTAGTTCGGTACGGTACGACGAATCTCTGTCGGAGTAGGTCCACCACCATCGCCGCCATGCCGTCGTGCTGCCGGAGAATTCAGCTACCGCTTCTTCTCACTTGCTGGATCAAGAAGGCGGAGATCGTCATCGAGCTGCACGTGTGCTCAACGCGAAGGTGCTGTCCATTCGGCACTAGATCGGGATGGATCATGATGATATTGTGGGACGGTTCATGATGAGATCGTGGGACGGACTACGATTTCGGTGGATCATGTTCGACTACATAAACCGCATTATATACAGTTCCGCTTAGCGATCTACAATGGTATGTGGATCCAAACTCCCCTCTCGTAGATGATCATCACCATGGATAGGTCTTTCGTGTGCGTAGGAATTTTTTTGTTTCCCATGTAACATTCCCCTACACTGGTTTCATATTAATTTTTTGCAGACATAGAGTGGGTCTTATGCCCATAAGATCTTCAAGAGTATATCCAATAGCAACCTTATGCTTCCTTAGAGTTTTAAGTAATATCTTTTCATCATGCTCTGAAAGGTTAGCACAGATAATAACATGATATATCTTATTTTCATCAAGATAAGCATATTTCAAAGTATCACGTAATTTATTTAGATCAAAGGCGAGATCTCCCTTGGGTGGAGGAGGATATCATAAGATATCAATTGGTAAGTTGTGTTTAAGAATCGGCGTTTTCTCAAAGAAATATACCATCTATCTTGTTTATTTTGTTCATATGCATATCATTTTCATGGTCTAGAAAATATTGTCCTAATGGATTAGTAGGAGGCACCACAATAGAAGCAAGACCAATAATTTCATCCTTACTGGGTAATTCTTTGTCATGTGGTTATCTAAACAACTTAGAGAAATTAAATTCATGATAAACATCACCAAAGCTTACTTTGACCTTCTAAGTAACACAATTAATTTCAGTGTTAAAAGTATTCAAGAAAGTTCTACCAAATATAATTGGACAAAAGTTAACTTGTTCTGAACCAAGTACCAAGAAATCAGTAGGGTACTTAATTTTCCAGACAAGACTTTAACCTCTCTGACAACCGCAAGTGGTGAGATAGTGTCTCTGTTTGCAAGTATAATAGTGACATCAATATCTTCAATCTTAGAGGGTGCTATGTCATACATAATTTCTTGATATAATGTAAAGGGTATAGCACTAACACTAGCACCCATGTCACACCGGCCATGAAAGCAATGATATCCAATTTTAATTGAGATAACAGGCATGCCAACGAAGGTTTGTTTTTGTCTAACTTATCTTGAGGATTTCTAATCGGTTTTGCAATTCTAGCAGCTTCATCACAAAAATAAATAACATGTCCATCAATGTTATCAACTAGGAGATCTTTGACAATAGCAGTATTATGCTCAATATTTTTTTGTTTATAAGGTTTAGGTGTTCTAATGCAACTTTTATTAACCACAGTTGTAGCCTTAGCAAGTTCCTTAATTCTAATAGGAAAAGGTCGTTTCTCAATGTAAGCAGTAGAAACAACTGATCAATGTGGTTAACAATCATTTCTTCCTTCTTAGCTTCAACAGGTTCATCTAATGGCTTTTCAATGGGCGGATATATTTAAATCACTTCTCCTTAGGGAGATGAACATGAGTAGAAAATAATTCACAAAAAAGAGCTACTTTCTCAGAGTCAAGACCATATTTATTGCTAAACTTATGAAAAGTATAATTGTCCATAAACTATTTAACACAATCAAACTTAAGCTTTATACCTGACTCTTTAACCTTCTCGTATTACTAATCTTCAGAGTTGGGTTTAATTCTTTCAACAAGATCACATTTGAATTCAATAGTCCACTTCATATAGAAGCAAGTAGAAGAAGAATCAAATAGTGATTTATCATTACGAGAAAGCCAAACTTATTAATTTTGTATACTCATTTCTCTTGAGATCTCGTGGTTGGGACAAGTGTGAATAATAGATTTAAGCCTCCATCAAGCTTGCGCAATGCTTTGTCCTTCACAAGGCTAGAAATTATATATAAAGTTCCAATCATGATGAGCTAGATGCATATGATAAAACTTCTGATGAAAATCTAGCTTCAAACCATTTCAGTCCCATGATCTAGTATCATTCAGTAGCATGTAACACATCAATGTCTTTCCCTCCAAACATGAAGGGAAAAACTTCTTCTTAGCTTCCTCTCCAGAAAAACCTGCAAGCCTAAACGATCCACAAATCTCATCGACATATATCAAGTGGTAATCAGGATGAGTTGTACCATTATATGGATTAGTTAGCAGTTTCTATAACGTACCTTGAGGAATATCATAATAAAGATATTCAGTGGGTTTAGTATGTTAAGACATAGTGATTTACACTTGTGTTCGAGGCGAAGATGCCCCGAAGAAGCCAGTCAAAGGGTAACCATCCATAGTGATAAGCAACAGTAAATTTCAGCATGCACCGAAAATGTTTGCTTACCAATTTGTACTTCCCAAAGGTGCTTCACTCTCCAGCAATAGTGCCAATTAAGATTCTTTATTACCCACAAGTATAGGGGTCCAATTGTAGTCCTTACGATAAGTAAGAGCGTCAAACCCAACGAGGAGGAAAAGGAAATGATAAGAAGTTTCAACAAGGTATTCTCTACAAGTGCTATGAGTAACAATGATAGATAGTTTTGTAGCAAGATAATTCATAACAAGTGGCGAATAACAATACTAGAAATTATGCCCCAAGATAGCCCAATACTTTTTAAAGCAAAGGTAAGGGCTGAAAATTCAGCACACGAAACTTGAAAACTTCAGCACACAAAATTAAACAAAAACTTCGTGAGATCCTTTAGTATAATAAACATACCAAATACTTTTGGTACTGTTATAAATTGATGGAAATTTATTACTGTAGTCTAAGTTCTCCATGACTTATAACCCCCAATATAATCGATAGCATAATCATAACAAGGAAACTATGCAAGCAAGAAAACAGAATCTGTCTAGGATAGAAAGTTTGAAATGATATAGTTAAATACCATACTTGGGATATAACACAAAATAGTTTGTAATGATATAGTCTATAATGATATAGAAAGTCTTTAACTCCAAAAATGCTGAAAAATTAGGTCGCCCTCGGGAATTTGTATAGTAATACTTTGTAACTCATTCACATGATAAATACGTTCCAATCAAATCATACAAATTCTACACTAGACGCTAAAGTTTTAGTTTTTGCACCGCATTGATTCTACTATTATCCAAATCATCCAAAATGTTTTACTTGGCACAAACACTAATTTAAACACAAAGACATAATTATTATAGATCATAACATAAAGTAAAAAATATAAATATAAAGATAAATAATGGGTTGCCTAACAACTAGCGCTATTTCTTTATACCCCTAGCTAGGCATAATGCATACGATTCAAGTGTTGTCATCTTTGACTTCAAGATCCTCAATAACACAACCATGAATAATAGTAACAATAGGAGGATTTAGAATAGGACCATTTATCAATTTTATAAAGTTGGGATGCACACTAATCATTTGATATCCTCGTCTCTTTTAGTAGGAGGGGTACTAATGCTTTTAGGAACATATATGAACCTAGGACTTCTATTTCAAGAGGTAATAACACTAGTTTTTCAGGGAGTGAAAGAAAATCATGCCTTATCAATGACTTCCTCCATTTTATCAATCCTATCCAAGTTTTTTTCTACTCTCTTTTTGATAATTGTATCCTTCTCCTTTAAGCTTTTCAAAGTCATTCGTACTCGTGACCCAAATGAAGTGACATGATTATGAAGCTTTTTATCTAACTCCTCAATATTTTCATTAGTAGTAAATTTATTTTCAATAGTATCAAGCCTTTCCATAACACGTTCCATGGTCAAAATAGTTTCATTAATGATAATTGTCGGATCTCGGGCTCCGCAAAACCCTAAGGATTAAAACACTAGGCGTATACGAAGGTCTCTCCCTGATTGCCTCGCCTAGCCCACTACTCGATGGAAACGATGAAGGACTCACTCGATGGCGAGAGGAACACATTACACAACAGTTTACCCTGGTTCCGGCCACTGCAAAGCATAAAACCTTACTCCCGCTCTTGGTGGATTTCCTCTCACGGAGGTGGTGGACGAATTAGTACAGTGTTCTTGAGCCTGTGGAGGCCGAGCGGTTAGGTGTATTGTTCTAACGTTCGAATGAACCCTCTCTATTTATAGCGGAGGCCCGGGTCCTCTTCCCTCATATTTTCGGTGGGAAGGGATCCCACAACTTCCAATTTTGAAGGGGAACAAGGGAACATGCTCCCTGCCCAAAGATGGTCTTCGCTTGCAAAGTAATTGTCCACGCGGCAGAGACGGGCCCGTGGATGATATTTTCCCTACTCGTGGGAGGCTGTGGCTTTGTTGCACCAAAAGGGAAACCTTTGAAAGATGCCTTTGGAAACCCTATACACTCCCACCTCCTTTGCATCAAAGGGGAAACCGTCCCGTCCTGCCATCTGCTGCTCGCTTGTCCTTTCCTAGCGTCACCCTTGACTCCTGAGGGCCGGCCTTGCCTCGGAATATCTGCCGCTCTAGAGGGGTCTTGAGAAGTCCCCCGTGGTTCTTGAAGCTGCTCCTCCCTGTGAGGCTTGGCCCCTCATGAGGGCCCTTCCTTGAACCGTGTCGGCCCCGTTGGTTTGCTCTGGTGAAGCAGGCCCGCCCTGGGCCATAGGCAGGTGGGTCTGGGTACCCCTATCTCAGAGCACCGATAGTAGCCCCCGGGCCTACGGAGTGCTCGGGTTGGCTTCGGGGAGGAGCCTCGGGGGCGGGGGGGGGGGGGGGTTCATGAGACCTCGTGGGCCCTCAAATGCCTGGGGACCAGGCCGGCGTTCGTCACGCGGCTGGTGTCTGGTCCTCCTTGTCCTCTATCTCTGCCCCCTTTATTTAGTGCCCTTCTTTTAGCTTCGGTGCCTTATTACTTTCCTTCTTCCATTCTGGCCTTTCTTCTTAGGTCTTCGATTCCAACCGGCGCCTCCTAGATCTAGCACCGCATAGTTCCTCGCCAGTCCAACAATGGCACCCGCCGGCAAGTAGAGGTCAGAGGGGCATGGCCCGGCCCCGGCTTCTCCGCTTCTGGACTACGCCCTCTCCAAGGACGTGGATCTCATCCCAGTGCTTCCATGTACCGCGGCCGAGTTCAGCGAGCACGGGCGAACCCTGATTTGGCCTAGCGCCATAGAGGAGCGTTTCGCGCCTGGGGCGGTATACCCCTTCTTCTTCACACTATTTATGCTGGGCTGGTGTCGCCTTTCTCTCGATTCTTCACCTCTGTCTTGGACCACCATGGGATTCAAGCCCTTCATCTCCAGCCCAACTCCATCTTGCTTATGTCCGTATTTGCCTTCTACTGTGAAGCTTTCGTTGGCGTGTAACCTTTAGTTGCCCTCCTCCGCCAATTCTTCACCCTGCGACTGCACGACGGCGCTCACTTGTCGGCGTGCATTTCCTTTGTGGTGGCCTAGAGTGTCAACGTGCTCTGGAAGGCCGGGAAGAAGGTGGAGAATTTCAGGCACCGTTGGGTTTTCATGTGCCTCAATGGTGCCAACCCCCAACTGGAAGAGCCGAAGGAGTTGGCGGAGAAGACCTCCGCATGGAGCTCGGTGAAGCTCTCCGACCATCGGGTTGTGCCCGTGCTGGTGCGCTTTTCCCGTGACATCAGCGCCAAGAGGCTGATCGGGGGAATGATAGTGAAGGAGTTCCTGGCGCAGCACTAGGCGCCTCTCCAGGCACATTCCAGGCCCCTATGGGAGTACGTACCGGGCTGGCGACAACGAGCTCCGACTTCGGTCCCGGGACATTTCCATAGAGGACCTGAGTAGGGTCTTAGCAATTTTGCTGCGCGGCGACCCTAGCGACCTTCCCGAGGCCCTGGGTCCGTTATGCCGTCATGACGACCAGGCCGATGTGGTCGCAGCGATGCGTGTCTTCAACAAGCGGGGGCTCCTCCCGGCTGAAGGCCCGTGTCTAGTGGAGGTATCATCCGGCGACACCTCCGGTGAAGGGGGCTCGGAGGAGACTGTCGATGACCATGCGGCGAGCGTGCCTCTCCCGTCGCAATTTGTCCTTGTGCGCGAGCTCGGGGATGATGGTGCCAATGGTGATACTTCCGTCGGGATCCCCTTGCATCCGGCCAGGGCCTCCAAGGGGCTTGTGCCGACTCCGCATGCCACGCGGTCTGCATGTATGCACACTTCTCGGAAGCTCGGGGCTGAAACATGTCCGGGGCACCCCACTTCTGCCGGTGGGAGAACCAAGGCACCGAGCTCGCCTCCCTCTGCGGGGGGGCACGTTTCCTTCGTTGTCGTCGGGGTGGAGAAGAGGAAGAGATGGCGTGATGTCAAAGAGTAAGTTTCCTGCTTGGGCGCGCCTTGTGCGTCTATTTTCTGTGGTTGGCTGATTCACTCCTTTTTGCTTGACGTCCGGGGATGTTGTCTCGCGGGGGGAAAAGAGGAAGAAGACGGTCACCAAGCCGAAGGCGACTCCCAACGGCCCTCCTGCACTCGTCGGCACGTGACCGTTTGTGGATGGGGAGGAGGAGGCTCGTGGGGTGGCCTCCCTGGCCTTGGTCGTCAAGCCCCCCGAGCCCCCGAAGCATCTTGAGGCCACCATGGGGATGCCACTTCTCACGGGGAGGGCAGGCCTACGAGGGTCCTCAGGCTCCGGAGGTGTTGATGCCCACAATTGTTAAGCAGTCTTCAGGGTCCCTTGTTCTTCGTGGCGCTCCTCCTCCTGTAGCGCCACCTGCGCCAGCATTGAGTACTCTTCAGGAGGAGGTCTAGAAGACCTCGGTGCTCACCCAAGGCGTACAGGATGCAGCCTTCACTGCCCTAAGTGGTGTCACTACTGAGATGAGAAGGTCGAGGAAGAGGCCGAGGCCGCCAGGGCATGCGTGAGGGGCGCTAAAGGAGGCCAAGGCGGCCATCGAGTGCTGCGAAGAGGTGGAAGCCCGCCTGAACGCCCTCCAGGGGGAACATGCCGAGCTGGTCAGGCAACGTCGCTTGCAGGAGGAGGAACTTAAGGCCCGCGAGGCCAACCTCGCCGGCTGGGAGCAAGAACTGACCCAGAAGGCGAGCCGCCTGGGCACGGAGCAGGTGCGCTTGGAGGAGCAGGAGAAGGATATCACCATGAGGTCCAAGAGAAAGCTCTTGTCGCGGCCGAGAAAGGAAAGGTCGCTGAGCTCGGGCTTCGCAAGGCGCTCCGCTCCCTCTGACGGGACGAGTTTGAGTAGCCTCTGGCCACCCCGGAGGACGGCTTCGCCGCGCTCGCGAAGGGGCTCATCACGGAGCTTGAGTTTGTTGTCATGCAGATGGACAAGATCTTGGACAACGAGTGCCGCGACCTCTTCTTCACTGCTGTGACTCGCGTCATCAGTCACGTTCATCATCGCGACCCCTGGTTCAATCTGAGCTTCGTGATCGTGTCGGTCCATGTAGAGGCCCGTGACCTTGCCATGGACGCGGTGAAGGGTCATGTGGAGCCGCTGGTGAGGAGGTTCGCCTATGTCGCGGCTCCTTTGTCTCTAGGTAGCGCTGGAGCCGATGATGGGGAAGACGATGCCTCTAACATCGACCACAATCCCCCTGCGGAGGAGGTGACCGGCGGCTCCTCTCGATTCGTTACCCCTATTGTCTTCCTGCAATGCACATCGTGCCTCGTGGAGGCATTAAACTTATTTGCGTTTTTATGAAGTTGGTCATGGTCTATAATAATTGAATGCTTGGATGTTTCCCCGCATTGTTCCTGTGATGTTTGTTGTGTTACTCTGCATTGGCAGGGCACGCATTACACGTACCATCCCGCGATTGAACCGACCGGAAACCAAGGTCGACCAAAAGGGGGAAGGGCTACGAGCGCAGTTAGGCTCCTGAGTCGCGATGCTCAGGAGTCCCCCTTGACGTGCGAGCTGCCCTCATGAGGAGAACCCGACAAAGACTTCGAAACTCGGAACACCTTCAACACTCCAGGTCGGCAGGGCCCGCCCCATGCGTACCTCCCCGCGATTGAACCGAATGGAAACCAAGGACGGCCCAAAGGCGGGAGGAGCTACGAGAGAAGTTAGGCCCCTGAGTCACGATGCTCAAAGGTCCCCCTTGATGTGCGAGCGACTCCAATGCTCCTCCTAAGAAACCGATGATATAAGACCCTCAATCTCCTTCAGCACTTTGCGTCTGTAGAGCCCGCCCCGTGCGTACCTCCTGGCGGTTGAACTGACCTGAAAGGACGACTCAAAAGGGAAAGGGGCTACGGGCGCAATTCAGGCCCCTGAGTCGTGATGCTCAGGATTCCCCCTTGACGCACGAGTGACTCCAGCGTTCTTCCTAAGGGATAGGAAGCGATTTGTCGAGCGCACTAGGCTCTGCATCACTAGGTCCCGCCCTGTGTCTACCTTCCCGCGATTGAACCGTTCTAGGACGTCCCAAAGGGGGAAGGGGCTACGGGCATAGTTAGGGGTCCACCTTGACGTGCGAGCGGCTTCGTACATTCGACTGTTTGCCCCACGCACTTGGCGTGGGTGAAGATGCGGTTGGACTGCGCTGATCTCCATGCCGTCCGAGGGTGTAGCCATTGACGGACTGTGTTGGTGCCAGTTGGGGGCGTAGTCATTGGTGGACTGCATTGGTGCCACCTGAGGGCGTGGTCATTGGCGGACTATGTTGATTGCCTTGATATGTAGCCTGCACGGAGCATAGGTCTTCCACTAGGCGTGGGATGAACCCCTCTGCTTCCTCGGGGGGGCCTAGGCATATACTACCTTGGCTCGTTATTACGTGAGAGTGTCACGGTGGGGGTGTATCTGGGACGTCGGTACGACACTTTGGCCTCGCGAGTGTCCCTACCCCCGAGGCATTGGGGCCTGATCTTCTCCCCAGCGCGGAGCATAATGCTGCCACTAGGCGTGGGATGGACCCCTCCGCGTCCTCGGGGGCCCATGGGCGTATACAGCCTCGGCTCGTTATTACGTGAGAGTGTCACGGTGGGGGTGTATATGGGAGGTCGCGAGGACGCTATGGCCTCGCGAGTGTCCCTACCCCCGAGTCATTGGTGGACTTAGTTAATTTTGTTTGGGTCATTGGCAAAACCTGCTGACTTCTTCTTCGGGAGCGAGGTTGCGTATCTGCATGGACAAACTTTGGCCGGAGCCCCCAAGTACGGGGGCGACCATCCGACAATATAACTAAGGCAGAACGTTAGGATGCCAAACAGGTGAAACTGATCAACCAAACGGTGCATAAACGAAAGTAGTAGACGGAGGAGTGTCCGTTGCTGGAGGAGGCCACATGGCCCCGGGGATGCCTCAGACGGGGTGAACCAAAAAGTTACCTCGCAGCGGCCAACAAAAAGTAACCTGGCGGTCGTGCCACTAAAGTGTGGAAGGCTCTGTTGTCGCTTGATCTCTTGTCTACGCGGTTGCGACACTCACGTGTTCGTCGCCTACCAAGGCTCAGGTCATTCACTTGGCCCGAGCATCTCCTCCTCCTCCTCGCGGCGCCCCAGCAGGCGGATTATGAGCATGGCTTGCTGGAGCCTCTGGTAAGTGGTAGACACGTTCCCAAGCCCAAAGGGCATGAAGGAATTGGCGCCCGGGTACTCCCACCAGTAGCCAGTCAGCATTGGCCAGAAGGGGTCGTGTGCCGCGGCTATGTTGGTTGCGTACACGTTGATGCAGATAGGGGGACGGTCAACCGTGCCGACGACGGCGACTGCGATTGGGCGTGCAGAGCAGTCACCACCTCGCATGGCCTGGGCCTCTCGAAGTTCTCAGATTGCTCTGATGACGGACTCGCGAGAGATGGTCGGACGTGCTCTGGAGCGCGCCATCGGGATGTGCTCGAACGCCGCCTCCGCCTCAATGATCAGACTAGGGGCCTCCCCGGTGGGAGCCCCCAGCTGTGACCCAAGAGGGGCGCCGAGCGCACATCCCTATGCGATGAGGGGCAGGGATCCCTCCCCAGGCACGGAGCTTGAAGCCCCAAGGCACTCCGTGGGGAGGAGCTCCTTCTTCTTGTTGCGTGGGTCCTCGCGAGGTAGCTCGTCTTCTTCTTCATCCGAGCATTCTGACGCCGTTGCGTGGTAAGCTTGCTCCAGTGCACAGACGACGTGCTTCTCGTGACAGGGAATTGTGATGACGTTGCAGCTCCTTAGCATCTTGAGGACATTGTAACCATGGTAGACCACTGCCATGAACTTGGCGAGCGTCGGGTACCCGAGGATTGCATTGTATGGCAGGTGAATGTGCGCGACATCGAAGACGATGATCTCAGTGTGGTAGTTCTGGCACTCGCCAAAGGTGACGGGTAGATGCACTTGCCCAATGGGCACAGTGGACCCCTCTACTACTGAGAAGGGCTTGGTCGGCACAAGTTGCTCAAACGACAGTTGTAGTTTCTCGAATGTCTCGATGAGAGGACATTGAGCCCTACTCCACTGTTAATGAGGGTCTTCGAGACGAACATGTTGCTCATTGTCGGGTTGCACATCATTGGTAGCTTGCCGGCCATGAACGAGCACATGAGCTGGTCGCTTTGGTCGAAGGCAATGGTGGTCTTGGACCAGTTGAGGGTACGCATTGCTTCTAGCCTCGGGAGGGTGGCATTCACCTCCCGGGCAAACTGCTTGAAGGCGCGGTTCGAGGCTGGGGTCCTGGCATCGCCCATGATGGAGGCCACCGCCCTCGCCTCCTAGAATGCCCAGCCATGTTGTCCTGCGTGTCTTCATCACTCCTCCTGGGCTACGGAGGCAACGGGGGCAGCCCGGACATTCGAGGGCGAGCCTCACGAGGTTGGTCGCGTTGCTGCCCCTCTTGAGAATTATCACGCCAACGGTTCTCCTAAGGATGGCCACGTCACGGGTCCTCCTGAGGCTATTCACGCCACCCCTGAAGCGGCACACGGTCATCCTAGTGGCCCCCATTGTGGCCTCCTACACGCGCGGGGCTTATGTCGAACTGTCCTGGGCGTTGTTGAAGTGCTCGACACGAATCAAACAGAGTTCTTGACATTCATAGCTGTCATGGCTGCTAGTGCCATGGAACATGCACGTTGGCCTCCCTCTGGACGGGCATTCTTCCCCTCAGGTATGCTTCTCCTCAGGCTCGGTGGCGAGAACCACCGGGGCCTAGCGCTTCACCTGCTTGGATTTGGCTTTCTTCTCTTGTGGGTCCGCCGCCTGGGGCCTGAGGAGCAACACACGTCCTTCTTTACCCTTGGCGCATTTGCTTGCCAAGTTGAACATCTCCAGTGCGGTGCTCATTTCATCATTCATGGCGAGCTCTTCCTTCATCTTGAGGTCGGTGACTCCGTCGGAGAAAGCCGAGATGATGTATTCGTCCGACGCCTTGGGGTTCTTGAGGCGCATGACCGTGAAGCACGGTATGAACTTGTGCAGGGTCTCTCCCTCCTGCTGCTTGACGCACTGCAGGTCGTTCACGATGGGAGCTCGGTCGTGGGTGACCTGGAAGTTTGTGACGAAGCCCTCGCGGAGGCAGTCCCAGGAGGTGATGGATGCCTTTGGGAGGTTGAGGAGCCACGAGAGTGTGCCGCCCTTGAGCGCCATTGGGAACCAACACGCCATGATCTTGTCGCCTCCTCCTACAGCCCTGATGCTCAGCGTGTGGAGTTGCAGGAACTCATCCGGGTCTTGGGTGCCATCATAACGCGGGGGCAGGTCGAGCTTGAACTTGCAGGGCCACGCGGCGGGATAGAGCTCTGGGGCGATAGCGAAGCACCCCACTAGTCCAACGAGCATGGTAAACGCGGGGCCGCCGGGTATTGTTGCTCCACGGGGTCTGCTTCGAGCGGGGCGCGCTGCTGACGCGGAATTTGCAAAGCCCGGGGCACGCACGCATTGGAGCGGAGCCGAGGGATCATCTAGCAGCTCGCTTCATCCCCGATCCCGGCACTGGGTTCACGAGGCCGGACGTGGGGTCGTGCTTCCTGCCCGGGCTCGGGGCCGGTGGTGGTAGTGCATCTTCTTCCTTTTTGTTCGCCAGGGACGGGTGGGGTCGGAGTGAGCAGGAGAGCGCCGCTGAGTCGTCGGCGGCGGCGATGAGCTCCTCGATGCGATGGAGCCAGTCGTCGTGGTGGTCTGGAGCAGGCCAGTAACGGAGCAGCTCGATGGCCATGGCAAGCGTGCGGCGACCATGGGGCATCTCTGGCCGAGTCCGCGATGCCGACCCCGAAGGCCTGGTGAGCGACGGCATGGCGGTGCGGCCGTCAACCAGCTCTGTCACCGACTGGGAGGATCCCTGTTCCTCTTGAACTTCGGGGCCGGTGGCAGCGTTCACCATGAGTGACAGTGACCGGAGCGCGCCGGCGGCACTGACGGGCGCAGTCTCGGTGATGTTGGTGGCGCCGGGTTCTGCGCGAACCTGGCGAGTGTCAGCCATCGAGGCTGTGGAGCTTGGTGAGGGTGGAGTTTGGACTAAACCTCAACACGCCCCTATATGGCGTGCCAAATGTCGGATCTCGGGCTCCACAAAACCCTAAGGATTCGAACACTGGCGCGTGTACGAAGGTCTCTCCGTGCTTTGCCTCGCCTAGCCCACTACTCGATGGAAACGATAAAGGACTCACTTGATGGCGAGTGGAACACAGAACACAACAGTTTACCTTGGTTTGGGCCGCTGCAAAGCGTAAAACCCTACTCCTGCTCTTGGTGGATTACCTCTCATGGAGGTGGTGGACGAATTCGTCCAGTGTTCTTGAGCCTCCGGAGGCCAGCGGTTAGGTGTATTGTTCTACCGTTCTATTGAACTCTCTCTCTCTCTAAGATATCCTACCCTCCCTATTTATAGCGGAGTCCCAGGTTCTCTTCCCTCATAGCTTCCGCGGGAAGGGTTCCCACATCGGCCAATTTTGAACGGGGACAAGGGAACATGCTCCCCTGCCCAAAGGCAGTGTTCGCTTGCAAAGTAACTGGCCGCGCTGCAGAGACGGGCCCGTGAATGACCTTTGCCCTACTGGTGGGAGGCTACGGCTTTGTTGCACGAGAAGGGAAACCTTTGGAAGATGCCTTCGGAAACCCTGTACGCTCCCGCCTCCTTTGCACAAAAGGGGAAACCATCTTGTCCTGCCATCTGTTGCTCGCTTGTCCTTTCTTGGTGTCACCCTTGACTCCTGAGTCCTGGCCTTGCCTCGGAATATCTGCCGCTCCTGAGGGGTCCTTAGGTGGCCGCACGCGGGTCTTGTCGCTGCTCCTCCCCATGAGGCTTGGCCCCTCACGAGGGCCCTTCCTTGAACCATTCCAGGCCAGTTGGTTTTCTCTGGTGAGGCGGGCCCGCCTTGGGCCACAGCCAGGCGGGTCTAGGTACCCCTATCCCAAAATGCCGACAACAATAGGTGGTGAACCAACTAAATTTTCCATGTCCTTAAAAGTATCACAAGTGTGACTGATGAAGAGGTTGCCACTGGTAATCGTGTGAAGAACAAATCCATACCAAGTGGTAATACCAACAAAGGAAATACGTAGCAAGATGTCGAGGATTGCTTATGAATTGATTTATTTTTTGCATTGCAAATCCTATACTATGCATCTTTTAAACTTCCTCCTCCCGTTTGTGGAAAATTGAGCACCTCGTTATCGAGAGTAAAGGGAACAAAAGAAGAACTAGACATTATGACAAACAAAGAAGTAAACTAGCAACAAGCGAAGATATTTTTTTGTATTTTTGATTTTTATGGAGCAAGAAAAATATAATAGAAAATAAAAAGAAGAAGAACTTATTCATAAGTTGTGTGAAGTTACTTGATAGTAGGTTGATGATACTCCCCGGCAAAGGAGCGAGAAATCCTTCCTGATACTTGTGTTTGCGTTGGGTTTTCCGTGAAGAGGAACGGGTGATGCAACACAATATTGGTAAGTATTTACCTTAGTAGAGATCCAAGATTTATTGAACCAATAGGAGTAACAACCAACCCCCGTCTTTAGTGACTACACACGAGAGAAACAAACACTTGCACCCAATGCGGGCAAGAGGGTTGTTAATCCCCTTGACTCGTTATTTGCAAGCAAGTAGGTAGTGTGGTTGGAAGTTACAAAGTGAAAAGTAAATAAAAAGTAAAAGAAGGCATCACATAAACTGTTGTTTTTAAACTTATAAGTGAATAGAACTGGGGCCATTGTTTCGCCTAGTGGCATCTCTCGTGAAAGCCACCATACGGTGGGTAGACAAATTACTGTTGGGCAATTGATAAAAAAGCACATAGTTATGTGATATTCACGTCAATGATCATGTGTATATATGCATCACATCCATAAGCAAACAGGCCAACTCCTGCATGCACCTATTACTATTACTCCACCCATCAATGGCTATCTAGCATGCATCTATAGTATTAAGTAAAACAAAGTGATGCTTGGAAAACATTGACATGATGTAGACAAAGAGAATCAAATTAATATGATGTAACCCCATCGTTTTATCCTTAGTGGAAAAAATACAAAGACATATATTGTTCCCTACATTTCACTTGGATATAGAAATTTGTCAGATTGAACGACTATAACATACCCCTCTCACTGAAGAAAGATCAGTTTACTTGGCCAAAGAAAATCAGTAGATGGGAGAGTGTCGATGTACTAAGAAACAAGGCCCTTAGTACCCAGACTTGTACACATGCAACTCCAGCCTAGGCGGACAACAAGACCTTGTCGGACAACACCAACCTATAAGAAAAAGCAACAAGACCAAACCCTCACAAGACACCTTGCCAGGAGAGAGAAGATTCAACAGTTATCGCGGCTGGCAGGAACCCTCCATATCTCTGCCGCTCCACCTCATCAAGCTGATTTTCAATATCAATGAGGTGTCGAGCAGCAGGCGGTTATGTGGGACTGGTGAGAGGCTGATGACAATACTCAAAGACTTGCAGCAGCTTTAATGATACTCGTCCCACGACGTGTCAAGAGAATAAGAGGTATATGGTAAAACAACACAGAAGGAGAGGCAATCCTTGCCAAGCATCGTCACCAGCATGCCAGCTCATAGTGCATTTAACGTGCCTGACACAGTCCGTCAGAGTTAGGTATTTCCCACTATAGCTACTGTCAGTAGTTCTTGACAGCTATCGAGCTAACTATTTTAACCACCTTGGTAACCCCTCGGACTATAAAAGGAGGCCCAAGGCTACTATACAAAGGTCGACTCTTTGTTCATTCTACACTTACGATAACCCACAAGTATAGGGGATCGTGACAGTCTTCACAGGTAGTATTTCACCCTAATTTATAGATTCTACACAAGGGGAGCCAAAGAATATTTATCGGCCTTGGTAGTTGAGTTGTTAATTCAACCGCACTTGGGATATCTCTCTGGAGAAAAATATTTAGTAGCACGGCTAATAATAGTAGTGGCAGTAACAATGATAGCAGCAATTTCGATAACAGAAGTAACAGTAGCAATTGAGTAGAGGTGTGATAGTAACAACAAAAGTGGTAATTTAGCAAGATTCAGTGCATGTAAAGTGTAGTCATACGTTCTTGCGATAAGAACTTGCATGACATCTTTTGTCTGACCCTCCCATGGCAGCTGGGTCCTATTGGAAACTTAGGCATATTAAGGCCTTCTTTTAATAGAGAATTAGAACAAAACATTAACAAATAGTGAATACACGAACTCCTCAAACTACGGCAATAACCGGAAAGAAACCGGATTATTGTCACCTTGGGGTATACGGATCAACACATGTAGTAGGTGCATATAATTTGCAAGATAGGATCCAAATACTTTTCATATTGAGATAATAATAAGTTTAGATCCGAAATCATGGCACTCGGGCCCTTGTGACAAGCATTAAGCATAGCAAAGTCATAGCAACATCAGTCTCAGAACATAGTGGATACTAGGCATCAAGCCCCATAGAACTTAACTCTATTACATGATCAATCTCATCCAATCCTCATCACCATCCAGCGACCCTACTAAGTAATTACTCACACTCAGTGGTGAGCATCATGGAATTGTTGATGGAGAAGGGTTGGTTATGACGAGACGACGAATCCCCCTCTTTAGATCCCCAACCAGACTCCAGATCAGCCCCCCCGAGGAAGAAGAGGAGGAGCCATGATTCGTAAAACGCGATGAAATATTCTCTATGATTTTTCCTCCAAAGATGTGAATTTATAGGACTGGAATTAGGGCTAGAGGAGCCATGTGGGCCCCACAAGCCATCGGGGCATGGATGAGGGGGGGGGGGGGGGTGGCCGCGCCTAATTGGCTTGTTGCCCACAGGAAATCCTCTCCGATGGTTCTTTGCTCCATAATTCATAATATATTCCAGAAATAGTTCCCAAAAAGATTTGTCCAATTACAAGAACTTCTATTTCTGCACAAAAATAACACCAAAGTAGTTCTGCTGAAAATAGCGTCAGTCCGAGTTAGTTCCATTCAAATCATGCAAATTACAGTCCAAACCTGAGCAAAAGTGTTTGTAAAAGTAGATACGTTGGAGACGTATCAACTCCCCCAAGCTTAACTCGTTGCTTCCACTCAAGCAATTCAGTTGATAAACTAGAAGTGATAAAGAAAACTTTTACAAACTATTTTGTTCTCGTTGTTGTATATATGCTTAGCAAGTGTTCACGTTTTCAACATAAATCATATGTAATCATATCCATGATGACGATTAAGCATCATATTCAATCACGGGAATACCTAACCAACTAGCAATCAATAATAAGATATCTCACATGACAACAACCTGTCAAAACAATCATGATATAATATGGTGACATGGTATCTCGCTAGCCCTTTTTGAGACAACAAAACATAAATGCAGAGCAACTCTGAGGTTCAAGCAATGACTAAACATTATAATTCAGGGTAGAAAAGATCCAGTTCATGCTCACATCCAACATCAACTAGACTCAATGCATAAGAATGACAATAGTGCTCTCTAGGTGGTGCTTTTAGTAAGAGGGGATGACTCATCATAAAAGTAAATAGACATTCCCTTTGCATAGGGAGGCATTCATTTGTAGAGGTGCCAGAGCTCAAGATTTAAAATATGATTGAAAATATAGTTTTTGAGTGGTGTTCTTTACTGTCAACATTGCAAAAAAGGTTTTCAGTATCTTCCATGCTACACTCATTATTGGTGGTTCCCAAACAAAATTGTAAACTTTACTCCCATCCACCATCCATTCACACACCATGGATAGACGAATTCACGAGTGCCCTCCAATATATCAACATTCCCAAGGAGTTTTGTTTAATTTATATTTGTTTACGCGGGACTGGGCATCCTTTTTACCAACCTCTCTCATGCAATGACTGTGAATAAACGACCGTCCTGAGAATAACTCACCTAACATGTAAGATTTTGACTGCCATATCGCTATATGAGGGGTACGAGTGCAAAAAACAGATGTTTATTTGAATATTTAGAGATGGCACATCCAAATTTACTTGGAACAACACAGTAATACCGCAGATAGGTAGGTATGGTGGACTCATGTGGAATAACTGGGTTTAAGGATTTTGGATGCACAAGCGGCATTCCTGCTTAGTATAGGTGAAGGCTCGCAATATATTGGGAGGCGACCAGCTAGAGAGCAACAACAGTCATGAACATGCATTGTTATTAATTAACATTGGTTATTATCTTGAGTAGGATATGGACACTCGGAATTTAGACATCATGAAGGTTGCATTGGTTTTGAAAGAACTACATGTTTGGACATGGGCCTAGTAAAGCCTCTTGAATCATTCAGAGGGAAATGCTATACTATCATACCACATAATAAGTATATTAATTTATGTTGACACACAAGATAAATATTTATCAAATCCTAGCTATTTAACCATCACATGAGAAACTATAATCTCTAATTGTTATCATAAACATGCTCACTCATGATACACTGAATCAAGATCGAACGAGCCAAACATATTTTCAAAAACCGAAAAAAGAAGAGTTCATACCTGTTTCCTTTGCCACGACCACTTCATAAAATATCGTCATTATTGCTTTTCTGCATGACCGAATGATCCGATAATAATAGTGTCTTGGTGCACTTGTAATGGGGTACCCAGTGCCCGTGTATGCACACGCATTAAAAGCATAACCCCTCGAAGGTAACCGCCAACCCAAGCAAGTATCCGGAACCAAACGCTAACAAGACCTACATAGCAACCCACGACGGGACCAAGATGCGCCAAGAACCCCCGATACCTGCCGACTACCAAAGCGCACACACCCTCAAGAAGACCCTAAAAGTCACCCATCCAGCAAGCACGAGCCAATCTACCACCGCTCCACCTCATCGCCACACCAATCGCTTATCGATGAGGTGTCGACCTCCCAGATGGCTAAGTGGCTCTCACTAGACACGTGGCAATGCGTCAGAAGATAGATTACAAAAAATTGACACCCTTCTAGAGGCGTGACAAGATGCTAAGCAACAACCAGCTGAACGGTGGCAGCATCTT
Organism: Hordeum vulgare subsp. vulgare; assembly: GCF_904849725.1. Taxonomy (NCBI): domain Eukaryota; kingdom Viridiplantae; phylum Streptophyta; class Magnoliopsida; order Poales; family Poaceae; genus Hordeum; species Hordeum vulgare. The sequence goes on from NC_058522.1 coordinate 195,767,408, forward strand.
GTCGGGGACACACCCCCGCACGCCACCTAAGGTTGCATTTATGTCATTTTGTCTTGAGTGCATGAGTTCGGTATGATAGCATTGTTAGCTATCTAATCATGTGTGTTTTCCACTGTGGATGCCCCTTGAGCTATAAAAGGAGGTTCAATGCAACCTAGCAAAGAATTTGGACCCCATAGGATTCAGACCATAGAACATTTGTACGCAAATAGTAGCTATCTACGGCAACCCTTGCCATGGCAGAACATTGTGCGAGCTCCGTCTTCCTCAAATCAATCCACCAAAGTAGGAGTAGGGTTTTACAGTTTTTAGCGACCCAAACCTCGGTAAATACATCGAGTACCATCATCGTGCTACCTCGTATTTTTTGCTCTTCGTGTGACACGATCTCCCCGTCGAACCATGAAGGGCCCAATAGTCCGATAGGTGACCGATTGCAATCTGCCCCAACATCTTTGGCACACCAGGTAGGGGGAATCGTTCGCACAAACCTGAGATTACAAGAATGATGCTAATATTCATCGTTGTTCTTTTTCCTCATGGATCCCAAGAACAAGACCGGCGTAGGCGCCCATCCTTGTACTTCGAAGGCCACGATGCTGCAGCTATGGACACTTCTGGCACCGTGGCGACGTATGGCAAGGCGGGCACCATCGGAGACGCGATCGACGCAGGAGGCGCCGCCATCGTGTCCCCTGTGGCCGACGCTGGAACCAACAGCACAGAAGGTGAGTAGCAATAACGTCCTGGCGAACTTGACCCTCGTGCGGTAGGCGGAATGGACATCCAGAATCCACTCTTCTGCCGCACGAGTGGCCGCAGTCACATCAACGGTGCCCAATCCAAAGCGAGTCGCGATCCACGAGCTGAGCCTATCATGGGCATGGCTGCTTGGTACATGCCTCATCCAGAGAAAGATCGAGTGCTGAGCGGAGCCACAGATACACGAGCTCAGCCCCTCCCCCACGTCAGACTACCATTGAGACCGGTGCACAACGACAAGGACGTGACGACGGTCCTCCTGGTTCCACCAGGATCGAGCAACGTCGTGTTCCGCCTCTGTGCCCATGCCGGACACAGCCACGAAAGCAATGGCGCGGGCTCAACTGATGTTGAATTTTCCACCAGTGGTTGACAAAATGGACGGGTGGAGGGCCACCATCCATAACTTGATTTGCTTCGCCGAAGCCAGCAAATCACAACATGCAGGACCGTCCCGTCGTCGATAGACGAGGATGGCGGCCTGGACTGACATCGTGTTGAAGGTGCCACACCAATGATGCAGTCCCCTCCTTGGCAGCAAACCCAAGAGTAGCCGTAACAAACTCGATGCACTAGTCAACCCGACGAGGCAAGCATGGCCTCGTCCGACCAGCAAGACAAGTGGCGTGTCCTCGAAGACCGGTGGAAGGAGCACGTGCGTATCACCACTGAACAACGCCGGGAAGCACACAGTCAATACCACAGGCGCAATGGCATAGACACTGGCAAACGAATGCCCAGTGCTGGCGGATACCTACCTTACGAGGTCGGGTATCCTGGCTTCACTCGCGATCTGCGACAAGTTCGTTTGTCGTCGAGCCGAGCTTTCAAGTCTGAACTAAAGGAGAAGCATGACGGAAAGCTCAACCCGGGGGAGTTCCTGGGAATCGACACGATAGCCGTCCAAGCTACCGGAGGAAGAGATGAGAAGGTGCTCACAAACTACTTCCCTTTGGCACTCAAGCCAAATGTGAGGTCGTGGTTGATGCACCTGTCGGAGAATTCCATTTCGTCATGGATTGACTTGTGCAATGATTTTGTTGGCGCTTTCACAGGTTGCCACCAGGAGTCGGGACAGCCCAGCAACTTGTAGGTCCTCCCGCAGCAGGAGCGGGAAACCCCGCGGAAGTACATCCACATGTTGAGTAGAGCACACCGCAACATTCTAAATGAATGTCAAACTCCCCTAGACCGTCAATGAGCTATCCACATTAGCGGACAATGGTGCTCGAGCTGAAGAAGGAAGGCGACACCCCAGAGATGAGGTGGGTGTCGAAGTCGACTCTGATGACGACGACGATAACCTTGGACCAAAGTTGAGGAACCGAAAGCGCAACAAGAAGCGCGAGGGAAAAACAGTATTGGCCATCAAAGGCTCTGATGATCTTAGTGCCGACAAGAAGGCAAAAGCCGAGACCCCGACAAGGCAGCCACCTCGTGTGCTGATTTGTGGTAGGCCGCTGCAGTAGAGCCGGCTGGAAAGTCCGATGGGCCATAATGAAAGATCCATTTCACAAAGGGCCACGATCTCCAAGAATGCCGCCAAGTTGAGCATCTTGCTAAAAAGCAAAAAGCAGAGTACAAGAAGCGCGACAAGGTGAAGGGCCAATATGGTGCTACTGGGATGGGCCGCGGTGGTAGAGGAGGCCACAGCGGCAAGGCCCCACAGCAAAAGGAAAAGACTGTCAGAGGCCGCGAGAAGAAATAAGAAGATGACATGAGTGATGATGAACATGATGGAGCGGATTCAAGTGATAACCAATTCCAAAGGGTAACCGATGCAATCTACGTTGATGGGGGTGCATCCTTGCACTCCTCTTGCTGCCAGCTCAAACAGTGGGCGCATGAAGTTAACCCCATGGAGCCAACGACAGAGGCTAGGAGACCGCTCGAATGGTCCCGCACGCCTATCATCTTTGACACAGAGGATCACCCTCATCGCATTACTGTGGTCGGGTGTCTCCCGCTGTTGGTTTCTCCGATATTCCGCGACCTGAAAGTTAGTAAGATGTTCGTTGACGGTGGGGCAGGGTTGAACCTGATTTCCCCCGAGGTGGTTAAGAGACTCCACATCCCTCACGACGAGCTCAAGCCTACGGTTGATTCCAAGTAATTAACCTCGGTAGAGGCCAACCCAAGAGAAAGTTAACTTCGCCTGTTATGTTAGGCGGAGAGTTCAACTATTGTACTAAGAAGGTTGTATTTGACGTGGTCAAACTCTCCCTACCATACAATAGAACTTTTGGTCGCCCAACCTTCGCAAAATTCATGGCAACATCCCACTATGCTTACAACATTCTGAAGATACAAGATCCCATGGGAGTAAGTCTAGCAGGAACACCGGCAAGGACTCCGGCAAGCGCGCCTCCGCGGAGTGCGTTGCGCCTACTGATGACATTACAGAGAGTTCCACTAGAGGGAAAGCCAAGGTCTCCTACCCTACAACAAAGTAAGTCCCAGCAAGGGAGGATGGCTCTGACGGTACGTTTACCATCAGTGCCACCCTTAACGACAAATACGAAAGCGCACTCATTGCCTTTCTATGGGCGAAAGTCTATGTGTTTGCCTTGCAAGCTTGTGACATCCCCGGTATTCCCAGAGAGGTAATTCAGCACCACCTTGATATCTGCCCTCACGTGAGACCCATCAAGAAGAAAGTAGGAAACTGTCCTTGGAGAGACTACAGTTCATTACCGAAGAAATCAAGAAGCTACAAGCAGCTGGTTTAGTTCGACGAGTACTGCATTCAACGTGGTTAGGTAACCCTGTAGTGGTACGCAAGGCATATGGGAAATGGAGGCTATGCATTGATTTCATGACTTAAACAAAGCATGCCCAAAGCACCCATTTCCATTGTCGCGCATCGATCAGATAGTTGATGCCACTTCCGGATGCGATCGGCTTTCCTTCCTGGATGCGTATAGCGGATACCATCAGATATTCATGGTCAAAGAAGACGAGGAGAAGACCGTATTCATAACTACAAGTGGAACGTACTACTTTGTACGTATGCTGTTAGGGCATATTTCTCCCTAAATGGTTTTGGTGATTGATGACAATGCATGTGCGGACTAATTGTGTGCATTTCAAATAATTCATGACTAGGCACAAGACGATTAGGTGCCCCTCGGAGTCTTTCAAAGACGGTTTCTTTCTATGTTTCTCTTTGGCGGATTTGAGTCGTAGGGAAGTCGTACCATTAAGAGGGAGTACGCTTCAGAAAGGTTTGGGTGGAATCAACATGTACACATTTCCATTGCACCACCTTTCCCTTGCTTCAATGGAGCTTCAACATCTTTTTCCCTGCATGTGCAAAAGGGCCAGCGGTAGTATCGCAGGCACATCGGTAGTATTGCCCTCTAGGCGGTAGTAGTTTTTTACTACCACTCTCTGGGCGGTAGTACCAGGCGGTACTACCTCTCTCTCGGCAATGGTAGTTTTTTACTACTGCTGTGCCGGACTTTTTGCGCATCCTTTTGCCTCAACAGTGGTAGGCACGGTAGTAATTTATTACTATCGTGGTTGGTGAACTACCAAGCGGTAGTACCGCTCATAGCATAGGTAGTACCGCTCTACTAGTGCTGTGAGTGGGGGGTAACGGTTGGATTGTTCCCCCCACTATATAAAGGGGTCTTCTTCCCTGAGAAGGCCACCTCTTACCTCCCCAAGCTCCATTGTTCCTCCAAAGCTCATTCTTGTCCGATCTCTCTCTCTAGCCAATCAGACTTGTTGCTTTCCTAGGGATTGGTTGAGAAGGCCCTCATCTACACACTAGTAGAAAACAGGGCTTTGGTCGAGGTCCTGAAATCCTATTAGTCCCGGTTCACATACGAACCGGGACCTATGGTGACATTGCTCACGGTTCGTGAGGGTCGGGCACCGGCCGGGCATCGTGGGCCATTGGTCCCGGTTCGTCTCACCCCTGTTATCTCGGTTCTAGTCAAGAACCGGGACTAATAGGCCGGCAACCGTCTGTATCCCCTTTAGTCCCGGTTGGTGGATCAAACCGGGACAAAGGTGTGGTGGCGGGCGTTCGTACAACCGTTTGTATCCTCCTTTACTCCTGGTTGGTGGATTAAACCGGGGTGGCGGCCCTTCGAATCACCCCTTTAGTGCTGGTTTGTCGTCCAACCCGGGACTAAAGGTCCAAATGGTTCGCCCTCCCACGTCGTTTCCAGCAAGTGTCTATCGCCATTCTCTGTTTTTCTCCTCTCCTCCGTTCTTCTTCTTCCTCTCTTCTTGTCCTCTCTTCTTCGATTCTTCTTCCACCATGACATATGATACCAGGAAGGTGCGTGCACATGGCATGACCAAACTCAGGGTCGGGTAAACGAACGAGAGAGCACGGCGGTGCCAAATTTTCTGTAACAGTTCCGGGAGTGGGTTGACGCCGTGCCAGAGCATGAGCCATTCTTTGGGCTTGATCTGGAGTTCACGGGCAACCATCAAGGTGTTGTCGTCATCCAGCTGTGTTTCAAACAGCATGTCTCAATCTTCCAATGGGCGAGGTAAGTTTTGAGTCTTTCTTTGATCCAAGGTTATGAAAAATGCATGTATTGATCTTCTCAAGGTTCCATTTGATAGCAATATGGAGTTTCTATATACATTCCACTGGATAGTTAATTGAGTGTTTCTTAATCAATTCATAGGATATGAAAATTGCATAGGATAGCAATATGTGTTACAACATTGGATATATATATCTCCCTAGGTTCCATTGGATAGAATATATTGATCTCCCTAGGTTCCATTGGATATATTACAACATAGGCTTTCTTTGATGCAAGGTTATTGAAATTGCATATATTGATCTCCCTAGGTTCCATTGGGTAGCAATATGCAGTTTCTATATATGTTCCATTGGATATATAGTTAATTGATGGTTTCTTGATCAATTCATAGGATATGAAAATTGCATAGGATAACAATATGTTACAATATTGGAATCCTATAAAGATTAATTTCTCTTTATTTGTAGTGAAACAATTTTTCATTGGTAAGTTTTAGGCTTTCATTGATCCAAAGGTTATGAAAATTGCATATATTGATCTCTCTAGGTTTTATTGGATAGCAATATGAAGTTTCTTTATATGTTCGATTGGATAGTTAATTGAGAGTTTCTTCATCAATTCCTAGGATATGAAAATTGCATTAGATAGTAATATGTTACAATATTGGAATCCTATAAAGATCAATTCATAGGATATGAAAACTACATAGAATAGCAATATGTTCCATTTGAATCGTTATGATAAATTTTTCTTTAGTTGTATTGAAACATTTTTCCTTGTTGCAGCAGTATGAGACATTTGTTCCATTTTAATTTGTTGATGTTTCAGTAGTGACAAGAAATGTCCAGAACTCATGTACTTCCTTCATAGCGGCATAGGTTTCACTAGCGTTGACATAACGGTACCTTCCACCAAGAGATATTTTATTCCCCCCACTAATCCCTTGAGGATCTTGTTACTCTTGGGTGTTTGAGCACCCTAGACGGTTGAGGTCACCTCGGCGCCACTTTCCATTGCGGTGAAGCTTCGTGGTCTTGTTGGGAGCCTCCAAGCTTTGTGTTGAGATAGCCCCAACCTTGTTTGTAAAGGCCCGGTTGCCGCCTTCAAGGGCACCAATAGTGGAACCACGACATCTTGCATTGTGTGAGGGTGTGAGGAGAATACGGTGGCCCTAGTGGCTTCTTGGGGAGCATTGTGCCTCCACACCGCTCCAACAGAGACGTACTTCATGTAAAAGAGAAGGAACTTCGGTAACACATCCTCATCTCCACCGGTTCCACTAGCAGTTATCTCTTACCTTTACCTTGTACTTATTATTGTTGTGGTGTATTCCTTGCTTGCACTTGTTGTCTTTGTTGTTAGCATCATATAGGTTGATCACCTAGTTGTTCATCTAGAAAACATTTTGTTGCTAACCCTAATTTATTAAGAAGAGCTAAAAATTGATAGTTGCCTATTCACCCCCCATCTAGTCAACCATATAGGTTCTTTCAATTGGTATCAGAGCCACGCCTCTTTATTTAGGGTTTCACCACCCGAAGAGTTTGCTTGCAAAAGTGTGGTTGGGCACGAAGTGCCCGAGGCCGTGGAGTTGAGTTTGATCACACGGGACGTCTTGAATGAGGCTATGGCCTCACTCAAGACGTCCATGAAGACCTATGTCAAGTCCATGCTTAAAGAATTACCAGAGGGGATGAAGAATTCTCTCGACCCGTTGCTTGTGGTTAAACCCACCACATCGGAGTGGGAGGACAATTGCAATAAGGAAACGGCTAAAGGTACTCAAACTTATTCCCTTCTTGACAAGAATCGGACGGGAACCTTTGCCTCGGTTCTTCCTCCCCCGGTTTATGGAGGACCGGTCCCTACAACGCATATTAATAACCTTGATCCTCCTCCTAAACTTGTTAAAGGTGATTTCGCTAACTAGGTCTTTTCCATCAAGTCTCATTTGAATCACAACTCATCAAATCTTTGGAGAATCATCGAACAATGCTTTTACCCACATGATCCAAACAACCTCACTCCAAGAGAAGAGGCAAACAATCAATACAATCATTCCGCGTTGTTCATCCTTCAATCCATGGTTCCTCCTGCAGTTCTACCTCACTTGCGCCCCTTCTCCCGTGCAAAGGATTGTTGGGAGTCCATCATGGTGTTGTATAAGGGGATCTCAAGCATTCATCGGTCCAACTTTGAAGTGGTTCTTGATAAGGCCGATGAGTTTGTGATGCTAGAAGATGAGGTCCCCTGTGATCTATATCGAAGGGTGACTGCTCTTGCCGTTGCTCTCCAAGACCATGGGAGCAAGGATACAGATGACACATTGATCAAGCGCAAGTTTCTAAAGGCCATCATGCCATTCAACAAAGCCATGTCTTATGTCATTCATCAAAGGCGATATTTCCACACCATGACCTCAGGCGAAGTGTTGGATGAGTTCATTGCTATGGATATTATGAACAAGACTGCCGACAATGCTCTTGCTCGTGTCCGGTCGAAGATAGCCTCGCCCAACCTTGCCTTGCGAGGCAAGGTCATTGCTGATGAAGAAGAAGAAGAGGCAGAAGATGGCTGCCCCGAAGACACAATGAACTTGATAGTGAAGTAGAGGAGCGTGATGAGAATGAGTTTGATAAATTCCTGTGTAAGATCAAAGGTGAAACCAAAAAGCACTTTGTTGCTCTTTTGGAACAACTTGGTGATGCCAATGGTCTTATTGAGACTCATAAGGATACTATCTCCAAGTTGGGGGGACATAGTCGTGATTACATCGATGAGATAGTGGAACTATCCATTGCTCCAAAAGAAGAGTGTGGTCTTCGTTTTGCTCTTGAGGAGTCACACAATATTGATCATGCTAAATTACAAAAAATCTTGATCACGCTCTTGTTCTTACCCATGTGGTTGAATCCGAGAAAGTTGCACTTGGGATTTTCCATGAGAGAGTCAAGGAAGAATTTGACACACTTGACAAGGCCCACAAGGTCTTGAAAGGTGTTTCATGGCTCTCTTAAGGACTCTCATGATCAACTCCATGTAAAACTAACCAAGGAGATTTCTACTTATCCTCCTTTTGTTCTCATTGATAATGCTTTTGCTACTAAACCTTGTTGTGAGCATGTGCATCTTGAGGAGGAGAATGCTAAGTTGAAAGAACAACTCGAAAAGGACCTTGTGACATGCATCTAAGGCAAGAAGAACCTAACTGACGTTTTGAGTAGTCAAAATGAAGTTGTAGGAAAGAAGGGACGTGGGTTTGCACCCAAGTCTAAGAAGAAAATAAAGAACAAGACCAAGCTATCTTCCCCTCTGAAGGACATTTTTGTCAAAGAGGTGAGAGTACTCATAAGAAGATGAAGAACAAGGAAGTTGGTGATAATGCTAAGAAGGGCAAAACCACCTCTACCAACAAAGCCGACGACTTTAACCCCTCTTAGGTTTTATGTTGTGCTAGTTATGGGCATGTTCATGCTAAATTTGTTAGTTCTTAATATGAGTACACTGAATGGATTAGTTTGGTCCCTAAGACCCTTGTTTCTAACATCAAAATACCCATTCAAGAATAGCTACCAAAATCCAAGCATTCATCTCTTCTAGTAATTTGCTTCCGGTGGAGTGTCATGCTTGCTCGATAACGGAGCCACAAATCATATGACTGGAAGCATGGACTTGGTGGTGGATGTGCATCCAATTCCATCTATGCCCACCCATGTCCAATTTGTCGATGCCTCAACATCCAAGGTAATGGGATTTGGCAAGGTGGCCATCTCTCAAGATTTATCTATAGAGAAGGTCATGCTGGTTGAGTCCCTTGCATACAATTTGCTTTTCGTTCGTCATCTTGTAATTATGGGCTTTGCCACATTCTTTAATCTTGATACCGTGTCCCTTTTGTGGAGAAAGACTCTTAAAGTAGCCTTTGTGGGACGTGTCGAGAACGGTCTCTATGTGGTGAACTCTTCGGAGCGACCTACTAAGATCGCGACTTGTCTAATGGCTTAAGTTGATGTGGGTTGGCCTTGGCATCGCCGGCTAGCTCATGTCAATATGAGATCTTTGCAAAGTCTCCTCAAAGGGGACCATGTTCGTGGACTAACAAATTTGAGTTTTGCCAGAGACCGTGCTTGCGGTGCTTGTATTCAAGGAAAGCTTCATGAAACTGTCACCGTCCCACAACTATCATCTACTCGAAACGACCCTTGGTGATTGTGGACGACTACTCAAGATACACTTGGGTATACTTCTTCAAGAGGAAGAGTGAGACTCAACAAACCATCATCGACTTTGCTAATGAAGCTCAACATCAACATGAAGCAAAGATATTGATTATTAGAAGTGACAATGGCACCGAGTTCAAGAACTACACCTTGAATGAATTCCTTAGTGACGAGAGGTGTCTTCAGAAACGTTTGGGTGGAATCAACACGTACACATTTCCATTGCATCACCTTTCCCTTGCTTCAATGGAGCTCCAACATGTTTTCCCCTGCATGTGCAAAAGGGCCAGTGGTAGTACCGCTCGTGCGAGTAGTAGTACCTCAGGCACAGCGCTAGTGCCGCCCTTTGGTGTTGGTGCACTAAAGACTGGGATCCCTAATGCCCCAGACTTCTGCACGGGCGTGAAGATCCCCTGCCGGCGGGGCATGGAAGGACTCGGTCAAGATGCAACCCCCAAGCTTATCAAGGCCTCGGCAAACCTGCCTTCTCGGGAAGATGACCAAGGCCGCGCTCATTTGGTTTGCATGATGAACTCACCAAGTACAAGACCCCAGCAAGCTCCCTTGCCAGGATGATGATTGAAGCCCCCAGCTAGACCCCTTGCCGGGATGACGACTGAAGCCCCCGGAAAGCTCCCTTGCCGGGACGAGGACTCAAGGCCTCGGAAAGCTCCTTGCATGGATGACGGGCCTAGCCACTGGTGGGCGACCGCCCTTGCCATAGTGCCATCGCCCTCCAAGTGCCAGCGCATTCTGCATGCGCGAGCGCAGCGTCCGCGTGTTGAAACACCTGGATACGTGTCTTCACCAGCACATCACTGACAAGGACAAGACGTGCATTAAATGCACCTGAAGTGGTAGATGGATAAGCATCGCCCTAGGTTCACTGTAACTCCTCGTTAACCTGCCACCGAGCACTATAGGTGACCCCTTTGCCTATAAAAGGAGGCCCTTAGCACATTTCGAAGGGGTTAGACTCTTTGGATATTGACCAATAAGGTAGTCATCAACGGTCAATGTAACAATCAACAACAGAATGCTTAATACAACCAGACAAGTAGGACGTAGGGTTTTACGCGTAAGCGGCCCGAACCTGGGTAAAAATGCTTGTCGGGTGCTGATTGTTAGCTCTGCTGTTCACGTCACCTCTCCCCGCCCTACGCTCACAAGGGTTTGACGTTGATTCCCATAGGTGTTGTGCTCGCACCGACGACATCTTCGGCGCGCCAGGTAGGGGGTGTGGAGTTTGCGGGAATATAAGCAAACTCAACACCAGATTCTTTGATGTTTGAGTGCTACGCCTCAGTTCCCCCAGAAACGGGGTACCGCGTTGGACGCTCTGTTCTGCTACGGCTTCCCAAGGCCTCCTTGAGCGCGTTGTTGCGCGAGCACAAGGTAGTTAGGCGGAGGCTCCAAAGGGGGCTCCGTCAGGCCGATGCGTCGCTCGGGGCCAACGCACAGCTGTCGAGTGCGTACCAGGGAGCTTCACAGAGGCCTTGGTGCATACTCCGGCGGACGCACCTCTGTGTAGTGATGCATAGTCATTGAGGATGCGCCAAACGGTCCCGAAGCCCCGGCGCGAACTCCAGCGTAAGTGTTGTGGCCTTGAGAGCGTTGTATCATCGTCCAAGATGCACTCCGGGGCTCCGCAAGCACAACATCGCAAGAGAAGAGTAAAGGGGTTACACCCTTGGCCAACTTTTTCTCCAAACGGCGGTCGCGGACCCTCGGCAAGAAGTCCGTGCCGGAGAAAAAGCTATCGGGAGTGGTAATTTCCTTCTTGCCGGGGACCCCGACGCCTCGGCAAAAGATTCAAGCGCCATGCAACCACGGCGTGAGCAGATAAGTTCTAAGTTTAAGATCTAGATCTGAAGTAGATAGATTATATGTTTTCACTTTTAAAAGTTTCCAAACTTTGTGTGTGGACTCTGCGCATGCTGGGACCTTTCCAAAGATCAGTACACCTTGTCTTTGTTTTGAACTCGTTCAAACTACCTGAACGGCCACAAAGTGCCTTCAAACTGTTTTCGAACCTCATCAATAGATCAAGCGGTTACGTAGCGCCTGATTTCATCTCAAGTGCGCTTGGCGATTTCTATGGTTGCACTAAAGGTGACAAGGAGCCTTGTCGGTAGTTGTCGGCAAGCTCCCACAGAATGCAAAGACGAATCATACAAAGAACAGAATTAGAAAAAGGGAAAACAGTCTTTTCATTCCTTTGAATGGATACATTTGACTCCACTTACAAAGCGTTGTTATCCTAACCTAAAGACTTTGTCTTTTGACGAAGATCAACCTATGCGGAGGAATTGGAGTTCAAAAAGACAAGGCGTGGTAGGGCCCACGACACATCTATGCTGGCTCCCCCGGGACCAGCGTTGTACCGACGGAAGCGGGTTCGGCCTCGTCAAGCCGCGGGAAGGGGGTGACAGATCCGGTTGAGATCCGCCCTTCCCAGGAGAGGGAGGGGCATGACCGGGCCACGCCAGTGCAGGAAGCACTCAGTCCCGACCGGGGGAATCGCCTTCCGTTTGAATTCCCTCGGGCTTGGGACTAGGCCAAGCACCGTCACCACTACCCCCCCTCCGCCGCCGTCGCTCGAAGCGGAGCACACAATGCTGCTTGAGTGATCTTCGCAACAGCCGAGAAGAGCACGTGGGCGCCCATAAATCTTGATGGACATCATGTCCACCTCCGCTAGCTTGGAGCGGAGGACATGCCAGTCCTCGAGGAGATGGGCGTGGGCGAAGGCCTTCCAGCCTCGCCCGAGCAGCATGGAGGACCACCGGAGGAGCAAGCCTCGGAGAAGGCGGAGGCGCTGGAGTAGCGCTCCACCTCCCCGGACCTCGACCTCCACGACGACCGCGGCCCCTCGCCCTTCCTCCGCCACTGGCGCTCGGGCCGTCATCTGCTGCAGTGCACCCAGAACCTAAGGCATGATCCGGACGGGATCCTCTCTCCGCCCTAGCGGCCGACGGTGCCCGACCCCGTCCCCCAACCATGGTTAGGGGCGAGCGCCACCTACAGACAGAAGAAGACTCTGAAGACCAAGGCTGAGCAGTTGGTGGATTCAGAAGGAGTTGGGTGAGCAAAACCCCTCGCAAACCCTCCCAATTTATAGGACGGGGCCACCACCCCTCTCGCGCAATCGCTCGAGCTCACGGGCAAATAGGAAACCGCCTTGCTGCACCAATGCATGCACGGGTGGGTCCAACCACTACTGCACCTTTTAAGGCCACGTCTGCCACCTGTCCATCCATAACTGTGCATGCCACGCGCGTGGCAGAGGCGTTTCAGGAGGTGGAATGGCCACTCTGCGCACAACCCCCCACTTTGCGTGTCCAAGGCGCGACGTGGAGAAAAGCAACTGCTAGTGGATCCAGCCACGATAGACCATGCACCTCTTTGGGCCTGGCCCAACAATGCTTCGCATGCGTGTGTGGCCCAGGCCCGGGGGCTCCTATCGGTGCACTAAAGACTAGGGTCCATAGTGCCCGAGACTTGTGCACGGGTGAGAAGAGCCCCTGCCGGCACGGCATGGCAGGACCGAGTCAAGATGCAAGCCTTCCTTGTCGGGAAAATGACCAAGGCCGCGCTCATTTAGTGGGTGTGATGAACTCAATAAGTACAAGACCCCAGCAAGCTGCCTTACTGAGATGACGACTAAAGCCCCCGACAAGCTCCCTTGCCGGGATGTCGACTGAAGCCCCCGGCAAGCTCCCTTGCCGGGACAAATCCCCATGGCCCCAGCAAGCTCCTTGCCGGGATGACGGGCCCCGCCACTAGAGGGTGACCGCCTTTGCCACAGTGCGACCGCCCCCAAGTGATAGCGCATTCCGCATGCGCCCGCGCAGCATCCAGGTGTCGAAACACCTGGATACGTGTGTTCACCAGCAAATCACTGACTAGGACAAGACATGCATTAAATGCATCTGACAGCGGTAGATGGATAAGCACCGCCCTAGGTTCACTGTAACTCCTCGTGAACCTACCACCGAGCACTGTAGGTGACCCCTTTGCCTATAAAACGAGGCCCTTAGCTCATTTCGACGGGGTTAGACTCTTTGGACATTGACCCATAATACGGTCATCAACGGTCACTGTAACAATCAACAACAAAACGCTTAATACAACCAGACAAGAAGGACGTTCGGTTTTACACTTAAGCGGCCCTAACCTGGGTAAAAAGGCTTGTCGGGTGCTGATTGTTAGCTCTGCTCTTCATGTCACCTCTCCACGCCCTACGATCACAAGGGTTTCACATTGATTCCCAAATGTGTCCACCTCGCAGTGCCCTCATTTGGGCGGTAGTAGTTTTTTACTACCGCTCTCTTGGCGGTAGGAGCCCTCTCTAGGCAGTAGTAGTTTTTTACTACCGCTCCGTCGGACTTTTTGCGCATCCTTTTGAATCAACAGTGGTAGGCACGGTTACTACCGTGGTTGGTGAACCACCAAGCGGTAGTACCGCTCCTAGCAGCGGTAGTACCACTGTGCTAGTACTGTGAGTGGGGGGTAACAGTTGGATTGTTCCCCCACTATATAAAGGGGTCTTCTTCCCTGAGACGTACTTCCTTTCAAAGGGAAGGAACTTCGGTAACACATCCTCGTCTCCACCGGTTCCACTAGCGGTTATCTCATACCTTTACCTTTTACTTATTATGGTTGTACCGTATTCCTTCCTTGCACTTGTTGTCTTTGTTGTTAGCATCATATAGGTTGCTCACCTAGTTGTTCAACAAGAGAACCTTTTGTTGTTAACCCTACTTTGTTAAGACGAGCTAAAAATATGGTAGTTGCCTATTCACCCCCCCTCTATTCAACAATATCGATCCTTTTATATGTCCTTCAGGTTGAAGAGTGTTGGTTCTACCTTTGCCATGGCCGTACAAATTGGATTTGGACCCCAGTTACACAGAAATGTGGAAGCTTACATGGATGAGATAGTGGTATAAAGCAGAGATGAAGCTACCCTTGTACAAGACTTGGAAGAGACCTTTGCAAACCTACGAAAGATCAACCTGAAGCTCAACCCTAAGAATTGTGTGTTTGGTATTGCATCCAGCAAGCTAATTGGATTATTTGTATCTCACCAAGGAATAGAAGCCAATCCTGACAGGATCAAGGCTATCGAGCAGATACAAGCACCCAAGACAGTCAAGGATGTGAGACGTCTAACCGGATGCGTTGCCGCATTGAGCAGATTCATCTCTAAATCCGCTGAACTCGCCTTGCCATTCTTTGAAATACTGAAGAAGGCTGGCCCAATGAAGTGGACCCCGGAAGCAGATGCAGCGCTTCGGGATCGGAAAACATATCTTTCTTCCGCTCCCACCTTGGTTGCTCCTAAGCCACAAGAGTTGTTGCTGCTATACTTGGCGGCAACGAAGCAAGTGGTTAGCGCAGCCCTGGTGGCTCAACAGGAAGTAAATGAAGATGAAGCCACGATACTAGATGCTACCGGGGATGAAGTCAAGGTATCCGTGGCAACACCCAACAAAGACTCAGAAGGACCCCAGCAAGCTAGTAGAGGGGATACCAAAGAAATGGCAAAGAAGAAAGCGGTACAACGGCCCATGTACTTTGTCAACTTGTTGTTACAGGGAGCTAGGTCAAGGTACTCTGGAGTGCAAAAGCTGATCTTCAGCCTCATCATGGCCTTGAGGTAGCTGCACCAGTAGTTCCAAGCCCATGAGATCACATTTGTCACCCATTTTCCACTACAACGAACTTGAGGAACCCCGAAGCCACTGGCAGGATATTCGAGTGTGCACTAGAGCTATCAAGTTTTGGATTGAAGTACAAAAGCACCTACACAATTCAAAACAGAGCACTAGCAGAATTCATCGTTGAATGGACACCCACACCAGACGAAGAAGTCCAAGAATCAATTATCCCTCGCATGAAAGCACCTAAGGCATGGGTCATGTATTTTGATGGTTCTTTATCACTCCACGGTGTCGGGGCAGGTGTGCTCCTCATCTCCCCCATCGGAGAGCATTTCAAATACATAGTCCAAATGCACTTTCCCCGGGGGCATGGTACGAACAACACTTCCGAATATGAAGGACTCCTTGTAGGACTCAGAATCGCGGTAGAGTTGGGAATCAAGAAGCTGATCATTGGAAGAGACTGTCAGCTCGTTGTGAAGCAGATCAACAATGATTATCAAAGTCCGTTCATGGAGGCTTATGTAGAGGAAGTGAGGAAGTTGGAGGAATGCTTTGACGGATTGCAGGCAGAATATCTGCCACATGCAAATAATAGTGTTGCTGATCACATGTCAAAGTGTGCTGCATAGAAACTTCCTGTGGAAGGAGGAATTTTTGTCCTTCACCTCACTCAACAATGTGTATTCCCTTCAACGATGACCAGGAAAAGAAGAAAGTTGAACTCCACCATCCCGGAGGAGCTTCCTGAAGCCGTCGGTAGAGAAGTTGCCAGAGGCGGTTCCGTTTTTCCTGGCGAACCGCTCCCTCCCATGGAACCTTAGGTTCTCGTAGTAGAGGTAAGCGCTCCTACAGACGAGGAGACACCTTTATTCCTTGCTGTCGAGCCACAAGCTCCAGCTTGGGAACATCATATTGTGTGATTCCTCCAAATAGGAGAACTCCCCGAAGAGCAAGAAGAGGCCAAAAAAGTATCCCGTTGGTTTAGTATGTACCAGTTTGTGGACGACACTCTATACAGAAGTAGACCCAACAACATGATATTAAGGTGCATCTGCCGGAAGGAAGGACTTAAGATGTTGGAAAAGATTCACGGAGGTGTATGTGGGTCACATATAGGATCAATGGCCCTTGCTGAAAAAGCTTTCCGGCAAGGTTTCTATTGGCCCACAGCCCTCGAAGATGCGACTCAGATGGTCAGCAAATGTGAGGCCTAACAGTTCCATTCCAAGAATATTCATCAGCCAAAGCAAGCCCTCTAGACGATCCATTTATCCTGGCCATTCTCAGTCTAGGGGCTCGATATTCTTGGCCCGTTTTCCTGTGTTGTCGGGGGTTTTGAGTTCTTGTACGTAGCGATCGACAAGTTCATTAAATGTCCTGAGGTGGAACCAATGAGAAAGCTGACCATGCAGTCACCTATCAAGTTCATGAGAGGACTGGTGTGACACTTTGGATTAGCCAATAGAGTAATCACTGATAACGGCACCCAGTTCATGAGCCGCATATTCATGCAGTACGTCCTAAACCTTGGAAGCAAGGTCTTCTTCGCCTATGTTGCACACCCAAGGAGCAGCGGGCAAGTCGAGAGGATGAATACTGAAGTTTTGCAAGGTCTTAGAACAAGGACTTTCAATAGACTGCAAAGATGCGGCAAGCGTTGGATTGATGAGTTGCCGGTGGTTCTTTGGTCCCTCAAAACGACACCGAATTGAGCTACGGGTCAGACACCTTTCTCCGTAGTATATGGGGTGGAAGGAGTTATCCCTATGGAAATCATATACGGGTCACCTCGAGTGCTTGCTTACGACGAAGTAGAGCAATAGTAGCAACAACGTGATGATGCCATGCTCCTCAAGGAAGATTGTCTCCGGACCGCTATGTGTGCCGAATGGTATCAGGAGGCCGTGCGCTGCTATCGTAGTTGTAGGGTCCACGCCCATAGCTTTGAGGAAGGTGACCTTGTCCTTAGGCGCGTTCAGACTGCCAAGGGTTCTAACAAGTTGACACTAAAGTGGGAAGGCCCTTATCGGGTAGTACAAGTCACCTGATGTGGCGCAGTCCATCTGGAGAGCGAATATGGCAGCAAAATGCTTTATTCATGGAACATTGAGCATCTTTGCAAGTTCTACCCGTAAGGCACGGTTGTTGGGCCAGTCCCTGGCAACCACCTTTTGTACAAGCTTTGCCGTAGTGCATGTAACCCTTTGTACAAAACGAGGCGCAGACGCTGTGCATAAATAAAGCTGGGCATTACATCATATCATCATTTGCATGCTCATTATGCATTTAAATGTGTTATAATGTCACTACTGCCTTAGTTTACAAGTTATTTAGAGTGCTTGATGGACTTATGATCGTTGATATCGCTTATTCCCTCTTTCTAGGGGACTGAGCTTCTTTTTTGCTCTGTATGTTTGACCTCTAGGTAAATAGGAGACATCGGAGCAGCAAGGATGGTGGGCCATCACACCTTCAAGGGGACATCCCCTAATGAGATAAGCTTAAACCACCTTATCCTAAGCTCGGTTCCATTCCTTTTCTTAAGAGCCACTCCTTTTCGATTGTCTACAATGGAATACTCTGCACGGCGGAACCCTTGTCGGGACGAGCCCTCCTTCATACCTTGTCGCTTATTAGACTTGGGAGGGACCACTCCGATATCGACAAGGGGCCTTGCCAGGGGACGGTGTCTGCCTGTTGTCGGGGGACTCTCTATCCCTTCGACACTCGCATCCTGCACCAACCCGGCAAGGAGTCCTGTACAGCAGGAGCGTACATACAACACAATTCGAATAAAAGGACTAAAGGACAGTACTCAGGAGAGATGAATTGCTCTTATTTTATTCATTATTCAGTACAAAATGGATAAAATAAATTACATTTCCACTAGTAAAAATTTGGCAGGAGCCTATGTCTTTTGCTTTTATAAAAAGATAAGTGTCGCGTAATGCCCTTCTTGTCCCTCTCCTCTTAGGGATCGGATGGAGGGGAAAAGAGGGCGAAGGGAGTCCCAAATAGAAGCCAAGCCTCACCCCGTCACGACGAGAAGGACGTGGTTCGACGTATCCACCGGTAGTGAAGACAAAGCCGAAGTACACGAGCGTGCCAGGATCCAGCTGGAAGATGAGGAAGCATCTAGGCCAAGGGCCCCCAGCAAGATCGCCTTGCCAGGAGGGGGAGGGGCGTGAGCTGATGGTGATGGTGCGACCGATGGTCAGCTGGCGCCCGAGGTGTCGTACTCTGACTTGACGGTTGGGGGCTCGCTGTCACCGTCTTCGTCAACACTGTCCTCCTCGTTGTTGTCGCTCGAGGAGGAACTTTTGGCATCACTCGAGCTTTCTTCGCAATAGCCAAGACGAGCTCTCGACTGCCTGTAAATCTTGACATAGAGCGTGTCGACCTCTAGCAACTTGAAGAAGAGAACATGCCCCGCCACGAAGGTGTTTGCATGCGTGAAGGTCTTCCACCCACGGCTCAGGAACATGACACAAGGCGGTGGATACTCAACATCAGCATGCATGACACCATTACTGCAACCGTGCATGCAGAGCCACATTCCGTGTGGTTTGTCAACCTCCATCACCCTAGCGAAAGGGCGAGGCAGGCGCAAACGACCGCTGGGAGGACAGTGCAGCCTGACGATAAACACTAGCGTTGTACCTTCAGTTTGCTCCACCAGCAGAGGGGGCATCACCCGGTCAGGTATGCCAATCCATCTCCTTCCACCATGGGATCCTCGGTGACCCCAGGCCCTTCCAGCGCCCCCGCCTCCAGTACTGGTGCCGTCCTCTATCGCCATGACTGAAGTCGCTGCATGATCTCGAGGAGAGGATCTCACTGCCTCCACAGAAGATGGAGGATGTCCTCACCCCCTCGTTATAGCAAAAATCGAAGCGACCTTAGGGGACAACAAGAAAAGAGCAATCCAGGAAACCCTAGGTTGGAGGAGAGGAGAAGGATGGATGAGCATCGCCTACCGTATCCCCCGAGTTTTATATGGACGATGCGGGGGGGGGTGGCTCTCCTACACTCCAAGGGTCGCCACCCATCTCCAACTATGGCATTGCCCCCTATCACGGGCAAACAGGTAACTGCCCCATCAATCCAATCCATGCCGCTGCGGATCCTGCCACGACCAGGCCTTTAAGTCATGCGCAAACACCTCAAGATTCTCGCAATGCATGCGCCGAGCATGGAAGAATCGACCTGAAATGGTGGGACATTGGAGAACAGCAGATTGGCGGTTACCCCTTTGCAATTTCAAGCATGTGCATGAACTTTGGGCCTGCCGAGTAGCACGGGGCAAGAGCATATGGGCCAGGATCGAGGGCTCCTGTTGGTGCACTAGTAATGGGGTACCCAGTTCCCCTTACTTATGCACACGTGTTAAGAGCAAAATCCCTCGAAGGCAACCGCCAACCCAAGCAATGTATCCGCAACCAGACGCCGGGAAGACCTACACAACAGTCAAGGATGGTCCCAAGACGCGCCAAGAACCTCTCATACCTGTTAGGGACCAATGCGTAAGCACGCTCAAGAAGACCTCACAAGTCACCCCTCCAGAAATCGCAAGACAATCTGCCACCGCTCCACCTCATCGCCACACGAGTCGCTTATCGATGAGGTACCAAGCTCCTAGATGGCTAAGTGGCTCTTGCTAAACACATGGTGACACGTCGGAAGACATATTATGACCAGTTGACACGGTCGAGAGGCGTGTCAAGAAGCCAAGCAACAACCAGCTAAACGTTTGCGAGAGCTTGCCGGGGATGCACGCCCGCACACCACCCAAGTTTGCATTTATGGCATTTTGTCTTGAGTGCCAGAGTTAAGTATGATAACACTTCTAGCTATCTAATCATGTCTATTTGCCACTATGGATGCCCCTTGAGCTATAAAAGGAGGCCCAAGGCAACCTAGCAGAGGATTGGGATCCAAGAACATTTGTACGCACATAGTAGCTCTCTACAGCAACCCTTGCCGGGGCAGAACACTGTGTGAGCTCCATCTTCCACAAATAAATCCACCACAGTAGGAGTAGGGGATTACGCTTCTCAGCAACCTAAACCTGGGTTGTCGGGGCAAGTGTGCACTCGATCACCTTTGTGACCATAGGCCCTTTCGTGGTTCAGCGGGCAGACCGCCTTGCACAAGGAGCAGAAACTATGAGGTAGCATGACAATGGGACTTGAGGCGTTTACCTAGGTTTGGGCTATTGAGAAGCCTAAAACCCAACTCCTGCTTTGGGGGATTGATTCGGGGAAGACGGAGCTCGCACAATTTTTTGCCCCGACAAGGGTTGCCGCACAGAGCCGTTTGTACAAATATTCTAGGGTCATAATCCTCTGCGGTTCGAATCCTTTGCTAGGTTGCATATGGCCTCCTTTTATAGCTCAAGGGCCATCCACAGTGGCCAACAAACATGATTAGATAGCTAACAGTGCTATCAATTAACTCTGGCCCACGAGACAAAATGCCATAAATACTGCCTTAGGTGGCGAGCGGGGGTGCGTCCCCGGCGAGCTCATCCATCGCTTAGCTTGGTCTTGCTTGGTGTATTGACACACCTCTGGACGAGTGTCAACTAGTCGTAATTTGTCTTCCAGCGCGTCGCTACGTTCCAAGCGAGAGCCACCTAGCCATATGAGAGCTCGACACCTCATTGACAAGTGACTCGTGTGGAGATGAGGTGGAGCGGTGGCAGATTGGCTCGCGCTTGTCGGGGAGGTCACCTGCTGGTTCTTCTTGAGGATGCTTGTGTCTTGGTCCCCAGAAGGTGTCGGGGGTTCTTGGCGCGTCTTGTGCCCGTCTTGGGCTGCTTGTGTTGGCCTTGTGGGTGTCTGGTTCTAGATACTTAATTGTAATGGTGGCTGCATTTAAGGGATTATGCTCTTAAACCCTATGCATAAGTTAGGGGCACGGGGTACCCCATGACTAGTGCACCGATAGTAGCCCCCGGACCTGGCCCATACGCGCTTGCCCAGGGTCACGTCCTACGATCTTGCACGGGCGTAAAATTGCAAAGGGGAACCGCCAACCCATTGTTGTGCACTATCCCACCACTTCATGTCGCTTCCGCCACACGCGCTGCATGCATTGCGAAAATCTCGCGATGGGTGTGCGTGACTTAAAGGCCTTATCACGGCAGAAGCCGCAGCGTCATGGATTGGATTGATAGGGTGGTTACCTGTTCGCCCCTGATGGTGGGCAACGGCATAGGTGGAGATGGGCGGCGACCCTTGGAGTGTAGGAGAGCCTACCCCCCTCATCGTCCCTATAAAACCGGGAGGGGTGCAGTTGGAGATGCTCATCCATCTTTCTCCTCTCCTCCAACCTAGGGTTGCCACCTTGCTCTTCTATTCTTGTCCCTTGAGGTTGCTTCTGTTTTTGCCATGACGAGGGGTGCACACGTCCTGCATCTTCTGTGGGGGTAGCGAGAGCCTCCCTCGAGATCATGTAGGTGCTCCACTCATGGCAATAGCAGGCAGCACCGGTACTCGACGTAGGGGCGCCAGAAGGGCCTGGGGTCGTCGAGGAGCCCGTGGTCGAAGGGGAAGGAGTGTCATAGCCGAAGCTCACCCCTTTCCTAGGGTGATGAGGTTAACAAACTATAGGGAATGTGGCTCATATGCCCCTTTGCTCGGGTGATGGACGAAAATCGCTGGCATGGTACCCGATGGCCGGCGGGTGGATGTAACAACAATTCTCTCGATCTCGCGGTAGAGTTCCCCGCCCATAGCACCACTTCTAGCGCACATGCATGGGAGCCTTTCTCTCGCGTGTTCTTCTCAAGGACAGGGGAATTCCCCGCCTTTCGCCACTAGGGATGACCATGCTCTGTGTGAGCGGTCCCGGAGAGCATGGCGTCTTCCTCGGCCGTGCCGAGGGGCCCGACGGCGGTAGAGGCGCCCGCTCAAGAGATCAAGATGATGGAGGGTGTGATGGCGGCGACCATCATCGCTTTGGGGATGGGGGTCGGCGACTCTGACACGTCGTGATCGCCGACAACACCATCATCATCAGCTGGCTTCGACAGCGCCATCATCTTCACCTGCCTGCCGCCAACCTCTCCTTTGCCGGCTTCGTCCGCACTTTTTGGGTGCATGGCCCTTCTGGTCTTGGCGGGGAGATGAGGAATCCCAGCCACGCACGGCTTTAGCCCTTTTTCTCCTCCATCTAATCTGTAAGTGGAGAGGGACAAGAAAGGCATTACGTGGCACTTACATTTTTATAAAGTAAAGTATTGTAGGATCTTCGCAAATTTTTAGTAGTGGAATTATAATTTATTTTATCAATTTTGTACATAAGAATGAATAAAATAAGCTCCATTCATCTCTCTTGAGTAATGTCCTTCCGCCCTTCTACTCGTATTGGGTTGTATGTACGTTCTTGTCGTACAAGACTCCTTACTGGGTTGGTGCAGGATGCAAGTGTCGAAGGGGGAGCGAGCCCCCTCACAACAGACGGGCACCATCCCCCAGCAAGGCCCCTTGTTGGTATCGGTGTGGTCCCTCCCAAGGCTAATAAGCAACAAGAGATGAAGTATGGCTCGTCCTGACAAGTGTTCCTATCGTGCAGAGAATTCCATTGTACACAATCGAAAAGGAGTGGCAAGGATTATCTCTTTAGGGGAGGTCCCCTTGAAGGTGTGATGGTCCGCCGTCCTTGTTTTTCCGTAATCTCCCGTTTACCTAGAGGTCAAACACATAGAGAAGAAGAGAGGCCCTGTCCTCTGGAAAGAGGGGAGATGATATAACAATGATTATAAGTCCATCAAGCACTCTTAGTAACTTGTAAACTAAGGCAGTAGTGACATGATAACAAAAGTAAATGCACAATGAACATGCAAATGATGACATGATGCAATGCCTAGCTTTATTTATGCACGGGGTATGCGCCTAGCTTCATACAAAAGGTTACATGCAACTGCTGCAAAGCTTGTACAAATCATTGTCGTGTACTGGCCTAGAAACCGCGCCTTACGGGTAGTACTTACAAAGATGCTCAATGTTCCACGAGTTAAGCACCTTGATGCCATCTTCGATCCACAGATGGATTGCGCGAGGTCTAGTGACTTGTACTACCCCGTAATGGCCTTCCCACTTTGGCATCAACTTGTTAGAACCCTTGGTGGACAAAACGTGCCTAAGGACAAGGTCGCCTTCTTCAAAGCTCTGGGCATGGACCCTTCGGCTATCATAGCAGCGCAGGGCCTGCTTATAGCGTGCAACACACACAATGGCCCACATACAATCTTCCTCGAGGAGCGTGGCATCGTCATGCCACAGATGCTATTGCACCACTTCATCATAGGCAAGTACTCAAGGTGACCCATATATGAGTTCCATGGGTACTACTAATTCGTCCCGATATACTAGGGATAAAGGTGTCTGGCCGGTATCTCGATTCGGTGTCGTTCCGAGGGACCAAAGAACCACCGGCAACTCATCAATCCAGCGCTTTCCGCAACTTTGCAGTCTACCAAAAGTTCTTGTACTGAGTCCTCCCAGTACTTCGGCATTCATCCTCTCAACTTGCCTGTTGCTCCGTGGGTGTCAACAGAGGTGAAGGAGACATTTCTTCCAAGGTTTCGGATGTATGCAACTTGTGAACTGGGTGCCCTTATGAGTGACTACTCGGTTGGATACTCCAAAGCGGCACATCATTCCTTTCATGAACTTGATAGCTAACTACGCGGTCACCTTTCTCACTGGCTCCATGAGGGAGTCTTGGATCAAGGGTTCCTTGGGCCACCAGTGTCAAAACCAACAATCTCGGGTTGGGGGTCCACAATTGTGGACCTTGGATCAATGGGTTGTAGGAAGAAGGGGGAGACAACGGTTTACCCAGGTTCGAGCCCTCCTATGGAGGTAATACCCTAAGTACAGATTGATTTTATTGATGAAGATGATTATATAGTAGATCTACCTTGAGATCGTATAAGCTAAACTCTAGATGATTCAGCTCCTCTACATAGATAGGGGTCTCTGTTTTATATAGACAGTAGGGACCCTAGGGTTTACAAGTTACCGACTATAGTCACGGGTGGATGAGCAGACCTAGTCTTTACAAGATTGCAGCCCATGCTAGTCTTTAGAGCCTTCCTTCCTGCCTAAAAGGTCGTTGCCTATTCGGGCTTTGTCGATACGATCAATAGCACCGCTCCCTGAGGACCACTTAATCAAACACTCCTCACTACTGGAATCCAGTTCTTTGCCGTCAACCAGTTCTTTGCCATCTGCTGGCAGATGGCAAAGAACCTTCTTTGCCATCAGTTGACACAAGGCACACGGCAAATGGCTGACTGATGTCAAAAATACTATTTGCCATGTGTCGGCCCTTTGCCGTCTGCCAGCGGACGACAAAGAGACCCAGGGCAGATGGCAAAGAGGACGGGTGGGTCCCATGCCTGTTGTGTCCGACATCCGGGGGCCTTTGCCGTTCGGGGGCCTTTGTCGTCCGCCATGGGGCCCTTTTCCGTCGGGGGAGGACGGCAAAGGGGCCGCCCCTATAACGGCCGTCAAACCCCTTCTCGCTTACTCTCTCTCTCTCCACCCCGGCGATTGTCTCTTTCCCCTCACCCCACTCGCCCCGCCGCCCTCCCTCCTTGCAGCCCTCCCCTCTACCTTGCAGCCCTCCTCCACCACCCCCCGCGGTGACCCACCCCCCGCGGCGCCCCCTCCCCGCGGGAGCCCCTCCCTGCGGTGACCCCCTCCCCGCGGCCCTCCCGTCACTGCGGCCCTCCTCCCCCACCACCACACAGTGAGTTCATTTTCTTTCATTTTTTTCCTTTTTCCATTTCATTGCATCTGTTAGTTTAGGTTACTGTCAATGTTAATTAGGTTACTTTTAGTTTAGGTTAATTAGGTTAGGTTAATTAGGAGGAGAAAAAAGAATGTTAGTTTAGGTTAATTAGGTTAATTAGTTTAGGTTAATTAGGTTATGTTAATTAGTTTAGGTTAATTAGGTTAATGTTAGTTTATGTTAATTAGGAGGAGAAAAAAGAATAATAATAATAGTAATAAGATGATAAAGAAGAAGAAGAAGAAGAAGAAGAAGAAGAAGAAGAAAAAGAGGAGAGAGGAGAAGAAGAAAGAAGAGGACCCCGACCCCCGACCCCCCGCCCACGACCCCCGACGTCCGATGCCACCAACCCCCGACCCTCGACCCCCGACCCCCGACGCCACTGACACCCGACTCCCGACCCCCGACGCCCGACACCACTGACCCCCGACCCCCGAGAACCGACTCCCGACCCCCGACGCCCGACGCCGCCACCAACCCCTAACGCCCGACTCCACCAACCCCCGACCCTCGACTCCCGACGCCACTGACACCCGACTCCCGACCCCCGACGCCCGACACCACTCACCCGGACTCCCGACGCCCGACACCACTGACCCCCGACCCCCGATCCCCGACCCCCGACGCCCTACGCCACTGACCCTCGACCCCCAACCCCCTACCCCCGACCCCGACGCCAGTAACCCCCAACCCCGGGCCCCCGACACCTCTTTGGCCTCTTGTTGATCGAAAAGACCCCAACCCCCGACGCTAGTGACCCTCGACCCCCGACGACACTGACCGCGACCATCGACGCATGTAACCCGACTACCGACACCCGACACCACCGACCCTCGACGCCACTAAGCCCCGACCCCCGACACCTCTTCTACTTACTATAGAACGATAAGGTTCTTTTCGGCCTTTTAGAGGCCCACGGGGTCATAGTTTTGTAAATTATGAGTTAGGTCACATATTTTCCGATTATGTTAATTATAAAAACATCATATTTGTGTTGCTCGTGTGAATTTCAATGTGTAGTTGTTCGACGACCTCCATGTGCGTTGGACGAGCTCCGCCCCTGCATTTGTTGGTGAGCACAAATTACTTCTCCTCCTACCCCCTTAATTTGCTCTGTCCCGGTCTTCATGCCGATGAAACTTGCTAGCTATAGGTTTCTTCAATCATGAGTATGCGTGACTTGTATGCGTCTCCCATTCGAAAGGCCGACATCTATAAATATGCATTTCTTTGCATATTTATAACCGCCATCCTTTCGAATTGTCCAACATTATCCATGGATAGCCCGAGTATGTGTAGATTGGGTTCATTTTCCCGTATGCTGTGCTCTGGATCCAATGCATAATTTCGTCAGTGCCTCCCTCTTGTTCTCTGGGTACACATCCTCTCTGCTTATTGTCGAGACGTGTATCAGGAGAACAGCGGGGAGGTGCTGCCGAAATTCTGCATCGCATCTAGAGCAGAGCATGGGAGAACGAACCCAATCTACACATGATGACGATATTTGGACGCTCAATTTAACCTAGGCAAAGAATACTACGACGCGATGATGACGATATTTGGACGCTTTCTACCCAAAGGCCATGTACTGCCTGCAAACCTGTACCAGTCAGAGAATATCCTCCGTGTACTTAGGATGCCCTATGAGAAGATACATGCGTGTGAGAATGGATGTGCCTTATTT
This sequence comes from Hordeum vulgare subsp. vulgare, assembly GCF_904849725.1. Taxonomy (NCBI): domain Eukaryota; kingdom Viridiplantae; phylum Streptophyta; class Magnoliopsida; order Poales; family Poaceae; genus Hordeum; species Hordeum vulgare. The sequence goes on from NC_058522.1 coordinate 195,794,058, forward strand.
AGGCTTGAGTATGCGGCCTTGAACTATTGCCCCATTTGCAATTCTTCCAGTTATATTGTGGCAGACAACGGTATGGGTGAGAAGAATCAGAGCAAAATCCCCATTAGTTTTCTTCGGTATCTGCCTATCGTACCAAGACTTCAACGTCTTTTCATGGTTGAAGAGACGGCCAGACAGATGACATGGCACAAATTGGGTGAAATAACCGAACTAGATACGGATGGGAACAAGATGCTGGTACACACTTCAGATGGTTTTGCATGGAGGCATTTCTATGCATTACATAAGGATAAATCGGGAGATCCAAGGCAACCTAGAGTTGCCATCAGCACGGATGGTATGACGGCAGCACAATACAGTTGTTGGCCTGTACTTGTCATTCCACTCAATTTTCCACCCGGAGAGATTATGAAAAGAAACAACATTTTCCTGACGTTGATAATTCCAGGGCCCAACTATCCGGTGAAGAATATGAATGTGTACATGCAGCCGCTTAAGGATGAGTTGCAAGAAGCCTAGGACAATGGGATCAAGACCTACGACGTGGCTACCAAATTTTTTTTCAAAATGCATGTGTGGTACATGTACTCGATGCATGATTATCCGGCGTTTGCACTATTCGCTGGCTGGTGTGTGCATGGAAGGTTCCCACGCACCACATGCAAGGCAGCTCTTCAGTTCCGTTGGCTGCAGGCTGGTCGCAAGTTTTCTTGCTTCGACATGCATAGACAATTCCTGGATCCTGACCGTAAGTTCAGAAAAGACAAGAATTATTTCATCAAAGTTAGAGTTTTCAAAAACACTGCACCAGTTGCGTTGACAAGAAAAAAGGACCCTTGATCAGTTAAACGCTCTCGAGCCCGATCCTTTGTGTCCAGGATAATTCAAAGGGTATAATACGGAACACGCCTGGACTCACAAGTCATGCTTATGGGATCTGCCTTACTTCCAAGACCTCCTTTGCCCACACAACATCGACGTGATGTACACTCAAAATAATATTGCAGAGGCCATTTTTGGTACATTGTTCGGCATAGAGGGGAAGTCAAAAGATAATCCTAAGCCTAGAATCGACCTGGAGGCTCTATGTGATAGATCGTTGCAAAACTTGCGACAACGGAAAGGAAAGCAAAGCATAGCGAAGCCAAAGGCATGGTTCAATCATGAAAGGCTAGCTATGAGGGAAATGCTATTGTGTGTGAAAATGCGGTTGATGTTCCCCGATGGGTATGCTGCGAATCTAAAGAAGGGAGCGAGTCTTGAGAAATTGAAAATATTTGGTCTCAAGAGTTATGATTGGCACATATGGATTGAGCAGGTAATGTCAGTGATGTTGCGTGGCTTTATCCCTGTGGATGAATGGCCAGTACTGGCAGAGCTAAGCTATTTCTTCCGTTCTCTTTGTGTGAAAGAACTATCGCCTGGCGTGCTAGATTAAATGGAAGAGCTGGCCGCGTGCTTGATCTGCAAATTAGAAAAGATCTTTGCATCGGGCTTGTTTAATCCAATGCAACATTTGATTTTGCATCTCCCGACTGAGGCAAGAATGGGGGGCCGTTCAAAATCGATGGTGCTACTCAACTGAGAGGATGCAGAAGATGCTTCGAGCTAAGTGTAAAAATAAACGTAGAATTGAAGCATCGATGGCCGAGGCATTCATTACCGAGGAGGCGGCAAACTTTGTGATAGCACACTACGAAGCCAAAAATCATCATTTGCATAACCCGAAGCCTCGGTACAATGATGGCGATCCAAAAAAAGTTCGATCCAACCTCAGCCTTTTCAATGGTAAGCTCGCACCATCCAGTGCTTTGAAAGGGAAATCGTTGCATGTCGAAGAATGGCGGACCATTTCATTGTATATCTTCACCCACCTAACAAAAGTGCGGCTGTACATCGAGTAAGTTCTCGGTAAATTATTGTTCCGCAACTTCTAATTGCTTTGAACTACCCTTATTCCCGGATATGTGATATAGTCGATACGTTGCCGAATTCTCGGATGGAGCGGTCATCGAAAAGGATTCCGTCGAAGAGTATGAGCTTCTCGCAAAGCATGGATGCGACTATCCCGGTTTCATATCTTGGTTCAAACAAAGGGTAATTAATTACCATTAAGGGCCCATTTGATTTCTTGGTCTAATTTGCGGCTAATGCATCCATTCTTTCATATTAAACTTGTAGGCTGATGCAGAGTCTATGGACGCCGAGTTGAGACAAATCGCTAACGGTTTTGACTATAAGGTCCGTTCATTTGACAAATACAACATCAACGTGTATTACTTTCGTACCTCTGGCAAAGAGCTATCTATGCCCGACCTAAAGACTACAAATTGTTCTATCTCTGCTATCGGCAAAGGAGGCACCGAGTATTATGGAAGAGTTGGAGCAATTTATGAACTTCGATTCTATGGTGAAAACCCACCGACCGTCGTAGTCTTCAAATGTTATTGGTTTGAGCCGAGGGAGACTAGAAGGACTCATGAACATATAGGACTAGTGTAAATCAACCAAAACACCCACTTAGATGTTCCCGATGTCTATATTACGGCTCAACAGGCGAAACAAGTTTTCTATCTACCGTGGGCCTACCAAACTGATCCAAATCTCAAAGGTTGGGATGTCGTTTATGAAGTGCCACCACATTTTAGACCACCTACCCTCAATGAAGAGGATTACGAACCTTACATTAACCCAGACACATATGAAGGAGAATTCTTCCATGAAACACGTATGTCCAAGAAACGTTTCAAGAACCGCTCTACTTTACCCCAGAACATTCAAGTAGATAGCGACAGTGAATCCGTCTTAACCCCTGAGCCCGAACAGGAAAAGCTAGAAGAAGAAGAGGTTACTGCTGCGGATGACCTATCACTTCTTGACCGATTACATAATGGTGGCCTTCCACATGTTCTTCGTGATAGTGATGATGATGATGCATTTATTGATGATAGTGATGATCATGATGCATTTATTGACCCCGAAGCATATATAGACAAGCACGATTGTTATTAGTTCATGTCAGGTATTCAACTGTTATACTATATATAAATTTTGAGTTCATGTTAGGTAATCAATTATTATTAGTCATGTTGGTATTTATGACGATGATACACTTTAATTATATACATTTTATTACTCATATTGGTATTTATGTTGTACTAATTTCATTTACTCTTTGTCATGACAGGTGTTGAAAGATGGTGGGAAAGGATCAAAAGCACTCCGCGGCTCCTTCTTCGTCGGCGGGTGGTGGGATGGGTACTTCCATTCCTGCCTTGCCTCTTCGTAGAGCGTTGCTCTACACTTTGCAAGGAGCGCCCCCCGTGAGAGGAGGTCGACCCCCCGCAAAGCCGAGAGGTACTAAAGGTACACGTTGTATTGTTGTACTCATGTTGTATGCCTATTGGTATTTATATACATTTTATTACTCATGTTGGTATTTATGTTGTACTAAAGGTACACGTGGCCGAGGGAGAGGTAGGGCGGTGGCTGCCATGCCTTCTGAGGTGGAGGCTACACGGTCTCCGCCATCACCACAAGCCGATTCACCTGAGCACAGGACTTCTAGGGTGGATTCGTCTGAGTTGGAGGCTACACGGTCTCCGGTTCACGAGCCTCGGGTCGACGAGCCTAAGGTCGACAAGCCTTCGACCCACGACACTCGTGTCCCAGAGGCTTCGTTCCAGCCAACTCCGGAGCAAAGCAGGGATGAGGGTACGTCCCCAGAGACCCAGTGGGATATGTGGGCTGAGCCAAGTAGCCATGCTGGTAGGGATGAGGAGCTGGGTGAGGGGGCTACCGTCTACCGGCGTGGTAGTTCGGGGATCCCGCTCGTGCCGGCGACCCCCGAGCACAGGTTGTCTATTATGCCAAATGGGGACAAGTAAGTTAATTTACTCTTATTTAACATTTTTCCTTCACGTTTTCTCAAATATCTAATGTTTTGGATTTAATTTGTCATACCGTAGGGGTTGGATTGTTGCCAAGGGTGTCCGCAAGCCCAACAGCGTCCTTGGTGTGCTTTGCCGTAAAAACTTCCCAGGGTTTGTCACGTTGCCTGGTCGGGAGCGAGAGGTAGAAATGACCTAGGTGCACTACTTGGGTGCCCTGGCCCCGCCGGAGGTGGAGATCGACGGTGTTTTGTGCCACACGAGGGCCGACATGGTGATCCGACAATTCTGGGTAATTTCTCCTTCACACAATTATAAATCAACCATAGCTAGTTATTGTACTAATCAGTGTTGTCTTGTTTGCAGACCTACTACAGGTGTGAGGAGGGACACGAGGAGGACGCGGCAAAGGTTATCGAAACCGAATGTCGCCGCCTACTTCAAAACTTTAGGCACGAGGCTCGGGTGCAGGCTGTTCGAGACTACTATGCCACGCGGCGTATTAGGAAGGACAAGGCGAAGTGCCGTGATTCTAAGATGGAGAAGCAGCATTACATGAAGGTAATTACATATTATTAAGGCTTTGTAGTTAGTTTCCTTGATTTGGTTCTTACGTGCTCAAATTTCTCTTTATTAACTTAGGTGCCCCCGAGATGGTGTGTGGATAAGATGGATTGTTGGGAGGCCTTGGTGGATCAGTGGTGCTCCGAAACGTCGGAGGCCAGCCACAACAACACCAAGGAGAGGCGTGGCAAAATGGTTGGTTTGCCACACCATCAACGGAGCGTCAACTTAATCCAATTTGGCGAGAACTGGGTATGTGGTTTGCTTCATGCCTCATGCAATTCATTCTAAATGCTATCTTGAGCCCTTTACTAATACAATTTTCCTCTCTCTCTCTTTTAGGCGCGTCACAATAAGACGGAGGTGCCACAGATGTACGACCTGTATGCGATGGCCCATACTGCCTCGTACAAGAAGGTCAAGGCATTCTCTGAGTTTGACCTCGAGCATCCAAAAAACTTCAGCAACATCTCCTCCCACCACAAGCTCGTGAAGTACGGAGATCACGGGAAGGCGAGGAAAGGGGAGGACTTTGACCCGAGCGAGGGTCCTATTGATCCAGAGCTGGTGATGATAGATGGCAACGGGAGGCCCCATGGCTCGATCGCCATTGGATACGACCTTATACGTTGTCCTAGCACTCTCCGGCAGATAAAGGCATGCCAAACGAGCTCCTGTCCGGAGATAACACCTCATCCACGGCCACTCAAGCTCGCCATCAAGGTTAGTTTAATGGACTGAACTATCTTTCTGCATTATGTTGTGCATTGGAACCAATATGATTACAATGCTAATAATGAGTTGTGTTGCAGGCTGCTATTCTGAAAGAGAGAGTGGCAATGCAGGCGGTTATGGCGGAGAAGGATAAGGAGACGAGGGAGCTGGAGGCGAGGACGACTGCATTGGTGGAGGCGGAGAGGGTACAGAATGATGCGTCTAACAGACCCATATACGAGCTCTTCGTGGTAAGTTTCCTCTTCATATTATTTCAACTCTTGCATTTTAATGTCCGTTTCATTAATAACTAAAAAGTTTGACTTGTCGAAACCAAATGACAGTCTATGTGCGAGAAGACCCGCCAAGTCCCTCCGGCGATGCTAGTCATTAACATGGCGGGGACGGTGAGTTTCATTTCAATGCAGTGATCTTAAGAGTGTCCTCATGCTAACGACACATTGCAAATGATGTTTGGTGCAGAATATGTCTCGAAACGCATCGCACGACCCTTCTATAGTCGATCCTTCTCTAGGGGAAACAAGCCAGAGCCACCGTGCTTCACCGCCGTGATGACGATAATGGTATGTTATTTCTAGTGTTATAATAAAAATTACATATACTTAGCTAAGTTCTCTTCTAGTCTTTGAATAATGGCTTAATAAGCATAGTTTGCTCCGGAATGACCTATTTTACCCAAGTTAGCTCCGAAATGACCTATAGTTAGCTAGGCTTCCACCTAAATGACATAATTAGCTTAGTTAGCTCCAAAATGGTCTATTTAATAAAACATGACCTATACTTAGCTAATTATCCTCGAAATGACATAATTAGCTCCAAAATGACATATACTTAGCTAATTATCCTCGAAGTGACATAATAAGGCTAACTTAGCTCCAAGATGACCTATTCCCCCTAACATAGGTATAGTATGGCCTATAATTAGCTTAGCTAGATCCAAAATGTCTTAATAAGCATAGTTTGCTCCCGGATGACACATTTTACCCAAGTTAGCTTTGAAATGACCTATAGTTAGCTAGGCTTCCGCCTAAATGACATAATTAGCTTAGTTAGCTCCAAAATTGTAAATTTAATAAAACATGGCCTATACTTAGCTAATTATCCTTGAAATGACATAATTAGCTCTAAAAAGGCATTCTTAGCTAATTTAGCCCGAAGAAGGGGACAAGAGGGGAAGAAAGAGGAAAAATGAAAAGAAGGAAGAAGAAGAAGAAGAAGAAGAGAAGAAGAAGAAGAGTTTGTAATTCTCCTTCTTTTCTTCTTCTTCTCCTCTTCCTTCTCCTTCTCCTCCTCCTCCTCCTCCTCCTCCTCCTCCTTCTTTTACTTCTTCTTCTCTTCTTGCTTCTTCTCTTTCTCTTCTTCTACGTAGCTTAGACTTATCCAACAAAGACTAAATTGGCTAATTATCCTACAAAATGACATAATTAGTTAGTTAGGTGAAAACATCATAAGAACCTTGGTTAGCTCATTAAAATGACCAAATTTAGCTAAAAATGAAATAATAAACTCAAAATGGCATAAAAACCTTGCTTAGCTCATGAATATTATATACTTAGCTTGGCTTCCACCTAAATGATATAATTAGCCAATTTAGCTCCAATACGGCTTAATAAGCATAGTTAGCTCCAAAATGACATATTTAACCCAAGTGAGCTCCGAAACGACCTATAGTTAGCTAGGCTTCCACCTAAATGACATAATTAGCTTAGTGAGCTCCAAAATGACCTATTTAATAAAAAATGACCTATAGTTAGCTAAGTTCTCTCCTAAATGACATAATAAGGCTTACATAGCTCCAAGATGACCTATTCCCCCTAACTTAGGTATTAAATGGCCTATAATTAGCTTAGGTAGATACAAAATGGCTTAATAAGCATAGTTTTCTCCGGAATGACATATTTTACCCAAGTAGCTCCGAAATGACCAATAGTTAGCTAGGCTTCCACCTAAATGACATAATTAGCTTACTTAGCTCCAAAATGGTCTATTTAATAAAACATGACCTATACTTAGCTAATTATCCTCGAAATGGCATAATTAGCTCCAAAAAGGCATTCTTAGCTAATTTAGACCGAAGAAGGGGACAAGAGGAGACGGAAGAGGAAAAATGAAAAGAAGGAAGAAGAAGAAGAAGAAGAGAAGAAGAAGAGAAGAAGAAGGAGAAGGAGGAAGGAGAAGGAGGAAGAAGAAGGAGAAGGAGAAGGAGGAGAGAAGCTCCTTCTCCTTCTTCTCCTCCTTCTTGTCCTTCTTCTTGTCCTTCTTCTTGTCCTTCTTCTTTTCTTCTTCTTCTCCTCTTCCTTCTCCTTCTCCTCCTCCTTCTCCTCCTTCTTCTTCTCTTTCTTCTCCTTCTTCTTCTCTTCTTGATTCATCTCTTCTTGCTTCTTCTCTTTCTTCTTCTACGTAGGTTATTTTCCCCAACAAAGACATACTTAGCTAATTATCCTCCAAAATGACATAATTAGAATAGTTAGGTTAAAACATCATAAGAACCTTGGTTAGCTCATTAAAATGACTAATTTAGCACCAAAATGACATAATATGGTCAAAATGGATTAATAATCATAGTTGGCTACAAAATGACATATTTTATCCAAGTTAGCTCTAGAATGACCTATACTTAGCTAAGTTCTCTCCTAAATGACATAATAAGGCTATGTAGCTCCAAGATGACCTGTTCCACCTAACTTAGCTATTAAATGGCCTATACTTAGCTAAGTTATCTCTAAAACAACCTATATATACGTCTTCATCTAGTATTATTCTTCTAACTTTCTTATTTGTCATTTTGTAGATTACATTCACTTCACGGGAAGCTTGGATTATATTGATGGAATGCTAGAAGATGATTTCTTGTACCATGGCTTCACGGAAGCTTGTATTGAAACTATTGTAGTATATGGATATATGTGAAACTTTGTATGCATGTGCATGAAACTGGTGTAATATATGGTTTGGTACGGATGCAACTTCCATAATATGTATGTACTATGGATGAAAGTTATTTTAATATGGTTATGATTATGGAAACAAATTTATTTTTGTCAAATACATATATATATATCCTGATTATTGTGAAAATTTCTCAATATAATAAGAAATAAAATAAAAAGGGGATGGTTCCCCCTTTGCCGTCTGCCCCCACATGGCAAAGGGGGAGGGAAGACGGCAAAGAGGGGAGAGAGAGGGGTTGGTTACCCCCTTTGCCATATGCCCCACATGGCAAAGGGGGGAGGGCAGACGACAAAGAGGGGAGAGAGAGGGGCTGGTTCCCCCCTTTGCCGTGTGCCCCCACATCGCAAAGGGGGGAGGGAAAACGGCAAAGAGGGGAGAGTGAGGGGCTTAGTTCCCCCTTTGTCGTCAGCCACCTCATGGCAAAGGGGGGGAGAGCAGACGGCAAAGAGAGGAGGCCTACCGTTAACACTTAACGGGACCGTTGGTGTATCTGCGGTCCCATTTAATTTGCCGTCTGCCCCCTCATGGCAAAAATCCTTTGTCGCCTGCTTTAAAAAAGCAGACAACAAAGAACCTCTTCACCGGATTTTTTTTTGCCGTCTGCTGACCGACGGCAAAGCCTTTGCCGTCCGTGGTTCCCTCCTTTGCCGTCAGCCATGGCAGACGGCAAAATTATAAATTCCAGTAGTGCCCTCAGTAGCCCTCGAACTAGCCTTCAACACCATTGTGTATGGTGTTTGACAGCTCCATGCGTCCCTGGTGGTCAGCTTGAAAGGCAAGTTCCTCCTGTCATGTGAAATGTGACGAACTGGTCTTCAGCGAATCCAGGAATATCGAAGCATCGCGGGACCAATAACTTTCAGTCTGGCCCTTAAATTTTAATAATGATCATTAGACGCCGTACATCTTAAAGAAAGCACAGGTCCCAAGTGTTCAACGGAATCATCTCTTACAAATGTGGGGGGAGGCGACCTTTCTTATAAATAAATGGGGACTCAGGTCTAAGCCTTATCTCCATTCCCCCTCCATAAGTATTGCCAAGAAACCCTAGAATCCTAGAATTTAGTTGCATGGTGGGCTCCCCCTCTCCTCTATTTGGCCCTTAACCAGAAGATTGGGCCAGTTGCTATGTCTGCTAGCTTCAGATGCTAGACCTTGAAATCCATGGGTACCTTCCCTCGTCTGATCTCGCGCCCACACGTGTTGGCCTAACTGCCTTCAACGGTGAAGCCCTCATAGAAAAATACCCTGCCCCGTAAAGAGGCGAAAAGGATCTTTTTTTACTTCTTTCCTGTTGCGCGGGTTGTGATTTCCCATTCACCCATTTTTTAGGGGTATGATGGAGTTTTACGGGTTGCAACTCCATAATTTGACCCCAGGTTCTATTCTCCACGTCTCAGGCTTCGTAGCCTTGTGTGAGATGTTTCTAGGCTGCGAACCTCACTTCGATTTGTGGAGCAAATACTTTTGCATTGTCCCCTGGACTGATGGAATGTCTATCCGGGAAGTAGGAGGGGTCGAGGTGTGGCGTATAGCAGCCATCGGGCACCTAGTCGGTACACTGAATGAGGAGACTTACAAATGGTCTTCGGAGAGGTTCTATATGGAAGATGTTCCTTTATTTGACCCATTTGGCAAGGTCTTCCCATGTACTCTGTGGCTCCTTTGAAGAAATGATTCTGTTGGTATACGAAGAGTTCCTCCAAAGAGGAGAGATCTGAAGTGAAGCGCCTGGGCGCCAAGGTAAAAATATTGGGTCACGGTGGTCTGACCTTCATACAAGTGATGGCCACTTTAACCATCAAGTGCGTCCAACTGATTCAGCAGCGCATACACCCTTTGTGGAATTACAGCGGAACGAATGACTCGGCGCGCTCCAAGAGGCAACGAATGGACACCTGGGAAGCCTTAGTAGTTATTCTGACTAATCTTTTCAAGGGGAAGAAGGAAGATTTCGGTTGTCTAGCCTTGAGGGAAGGCTTTGCATCGTATAACCCCGTTCCATGGGTAAGTATGGACACATTTTAGTTATCTCGTTCAATCACATTACCGATAGACGTAAACCCATTGACCCCTTGCTTGTAGGATTGGTGGCGCTGGATCGAAACAGTGAAATGCCACACTCCCCAACCCAAGAACTTTTCTCGTGACGATGACCCTCGATTCCACTAGGATTCGGAAATCTCCATTATTTTTTAGGATGGGGTATTTTACGAGGAGAGACTTGACGTACAAGTGGTGGCCCTTCCAGCCGATAACCCTAGGTCTCTCCCATCTTGAGCAAGAATGCCACTCGTCGCGGGACTATTCCAAAACATCATCGGAACACGTGCCGAACAACGTCCGTGTCCCCCGGCCGGGGTCATGTAGACTGAGGAACAAGTTCCCGAACAGGAGGTGGCATGCAATACTTCGACCATCCCTTTAGCCAGGTAGATATACCAACCATCTGCCTTTACGATAACAATGACTTATTTGGTGTACTTACAACCCCTTTGCCGAAAATCCTAGAAAACAAGAGCGACCCTCCTCATCCAAAAACAAGGCCGCGGTTTTGGAAGGCCAGTCCAACCCACAATATTCGGCCCACGTCGAGGCTCCGAACACTTGCCCGGCGCCCAGCCCTGCCGAGGACGCTTCAGGGACGAACACTGAAATTGAGAGCGCCATGAATCATCTGAAGTGCAAGGAGTCCTTGCGACACCCAATCTTCTCCGAGCAAGAGTTTAATGCTCTAACCTCAACTGATGCCTATCTTGTCACTGCATGTAACGGTATCAAAGAAGTGGCCTTGCAAATGTGAGCCAAACTACATGTATTCATCGTTATTTTGGTAATTTGAACCGTAGTTCAGTCCTAGTAGACCCTGAGCCTTAATTTGGTCGAAACGGCCATGTTAAGGCTCGACCTAACCATTGATTTTGCTTTTCCAGGCTTTCAAGCAGGAGAATAAAAAATTGTCCGAGGATGTGCAAATGCAAACCGACCTTCTAGCGAGCAGAGTAGAGCTCGAGGATCTGAAATGTTTTACGAGGGCAGCTCATGGTAAGGGTAATTTGATTGATGGTGTGGCGAATTACATAGGGCCTGTCACACCCTGTGTTTGGAATCTCCTAACTAAATCATCTTCTATCAAAAATTAGGACCAATTAAATTTTGTATGACTGATTGTGATGCTTGATGTGATTGCTACTTGCGTGCTTGTTTGCGTGTGTTTAAATCCCAATGTTCCTGCTACTCCCCAAACTCACCTCCTTGACCCAAACCCTTGCCTAATGATAATGCCACACCAGAAATTATTTTTTACCAAATGGTATTTTGACCAAAGAGCTTTTATTTAATTTAAGGTGTCAAAATGTCACACCCAATTTTCACCTTATTTCGACTGTAGTCTCTTGAAAACCTGAGTTTATTAAAACTTTTTAAGCAAGTGCTATGAGTGCCATGATTCCATTGTTTGTGTGTATGCTTGAGTGAGTGGATCCAAAATCAATATTTTTATAACATGTTATTTCCAAAAAGATCCTTTTCTCATTTTTGATTATTTCAAAACCTTGCTTTGGGATTTGCACTACAAGTCCCTGATTCTAAGGAGGTTCCTTGACCCAAAGATTGTATTCTGATTTTAGCACTATTAAAACTTTCCAAAATCATAATATGATTATGTTATTAAATATTTTTCTATTTTATTTGCATGTCCTTTTCTGATGCCAAAAATGATATTTCTGAATGGAATATTATTTTTATTTGCATGCCTTAGAAAAATCTGAGCAAATTTGGGGATAGTCACAGGACATATATTTTCCATACATAAGATTTTCAACCCCTATTTATGTTCAAAATATTTGAGTTAATCCTTTAAAACCTATTCTGTCTGTTTGGACCTTTTGAAATATTTCCAAAGGAAATATTTTCAATAAATTCTCAGGAAATTCTAGCATGGTCCCCATGCTATGTTTGGTGCTCAAGCCAAGTTTCACCTCATTCCAAGGTGGGTTGGTTCACCAAATATTCCTAAAACCTTCCGTGTCCAGAATCAAACTGTAGCACCTCTACATAGCAAAGTTTGTCCAAATGGCCTGAAACTTTGCAGGAGTGCTCAAGACCCCAAATGGGGAGACCGTGGCAAAAATTCGATTTGTGGATATGAATTTACCCACATTCTCTTTTAGAAGGACAGAACTGCCCATTCGGGGGTGTTTTCAAGTTTACACTATTAAACTTGTCGAATGGAGGTCAAATTTGGTAGGGCATCCTACTTTTGGCTAAAACCCAAACCTGTTAACTTTCACCATCATTGGTGCAGGTTAGCTACCCCAAACCTATATCAAATGCCTTCAGCCAGAATGGTCAAACAACACTTAACACCCTATACACCCACTCCCTTCCCATTAAATTCTTAGTGCAAACTGCCAACACCAGTCCTCAACTGCAGATGAGTGGCCCCTCTCTCGTTCCAAGAAGGTAAGCCAAAATCCTTAATTTAATCTCTGATTCAAGGCTGGCAGCTTCTCCTAAAGCATTTCCCTTTGACCAACAATGAGTCTCTCGGCTCCTAACTGTTGAGTGGCATCTAAGCCAACCCCTGGACATGCCAGACACGGCCAAAGCACCCCAGAGCGCACCAGCATGTCGTGGCATGCCAAATCTACGCTTTGGGCGCGCTACAGGGCGCACCCGAGGCAAAGGAGGCCAGCCCCGACCGGTTCACACCTCCCACCGGTGTCCTTCCGCGCCTTCGACAAACCTCCTAACTCGGGGCAGCCCTAGGGCCCCTTCTCCCCCTCTCTACTGACTCGGGCGACGCGTGCCCGCGCGCGCCCGATTCGGTCAGTTGTGCACGGCCCCGCAACACGTGCGCACTGAGCCTCCTCTCTCTCTCGTTGTCTCTCTAGGGTCTCAAACCACGTCCGCAAAATCATGGTATCAACCCCGAGCCCTCTCTCCCTCTCGTGCAACCGCGGTGAAACCACCAGCACTGCCCTGCTCTATGCACCGCTGCTGCCCAATAAATCGGCCCTGCCCCTTCACTTCAGCACCCCACACCACTCCTCCAGGCCCTAAATTGAGGCCCTAGCCACTCCATTCGAGCAGAGAGAGCTCCGGTGCTCAAGATCAACCGAGGCCTCGTTGCTTCGGAGCTCCGTCGATCTCGGGCTACAGGCCAGCTCTCGCGCTCCACTCACCTCCTCCGTGAGTGTAGAGAGCTCAGCAAGGCTCTCCACCTCTTCCCTGAGCGTTTCCCTGCTCGTAGCACCCATGTCCTCCACCACCCGAATCACCTCCGCCGCGGCCACCTAGTCGCCGGTCACCCAGGGCCTCCCCGTCGTTCATTCGACCAGCAATAAGGAGGCGACGATGCCACGGTGCCGTTTCTGCCATCGTCGGGCCATGAGAGCGTAGGAATCGCAGCAGGCGTGCCTCCCCTCCCCATTGTCCAAAGGAGGAAGACGACCTCGACAAGCATGCCTCACGTGTCGGTGGCCAGTCTCTCCCCCTCTCTCCTCTCTCTGCCGCTGACCGCACGGGCTCGTGTGTCAGGTTTAAACCCGACGACGCGCGCGCACCTCGGCTGCTGGCTCGCTAACTCGCTGGTTGGCCAGTTGCACCGGCTCAGCCATTGGCCGTGCCAGGCCAGGGTTTGAGCCCTTTTCTTTTTTCCTTTTAAATATATTTTTTAAATCATTTTTTAAAGATTCAATGTTTAATCAAATTTACAAATTTTTCCACCAGAATTCTTCTAAAAATGTGTAGAATTTATTTGTGCAGTTGTACTAATTTTTGTAAAAACTTTTACACATAGCTTTGATTAAAATGCCTAGTTGAAATATTTTAGCTCCTATTAATTAGGTTTTAAAAATACATTTTTGCATAAAAACCAGAGACAAACATTTTTAAAACTATAGAAAAGATTTATCAGAATAGGTTAACATTTTTAAAGTGAGTCTATGCTCTGTTTTTGAATGTGCTTCTTATTTTTATTACTATTATTACAATGATAGATTCCTCGTTTGACGAAGGACTTGGACCCGAAGACCCCGAAGACCCTGGATACTTAGCTGATCAAGGCAGGAAGCCCTTTGACCATGTCTAAGAAAATACTTCTATGCATGACACATTGGTTACTCTACTCCGATGCATATAGTTAAGGATGATCGGTGCACCCCCAGCATGGTGTTTTAGATAGCTCCTCTCGAGAACTTGCATTGTTGACAAGTAGACAGTAGTGCTACGCATAGAAAGAGCATGTGCATGATGACGGTAACACAAGTTGATATCAAAGGTTTCACGAAAACCCCTTCGCGTTCCACTAATGCTCGAGGGTAATGATGTTAGGTGCGTGGTTTCGGAAATAGGATTAGATTTATCAGGTGTCGACCGTCCCAACCTTACATGTACGACCACGATACCCCTTTATGGGACGGGGCCTTGTTGATTACTTTGGTCAGTGCTAGCAAAGAGCCACATTACTAGTGGCGGGATTGATATGAGGTCACTCTCGTGACGGGGTCGTATCAGGTTGGTCGACTATGCCGTTTTTACGTGTTCCGAGCACACCATTGGTCCCCGCATGGATAATACAGTCTAGAGTCGGTTCTCGTAGGACGTACATCATGTGGGCTGGGTACCAATCGAGTGAACTCTTTGTCTAGCATCGTCAGGGGAAAGGTAACGATCGGGTACTTACCTCGGGCATGTTATATACCGCGAGTCGTGGATGACACGAAAGTTTCTTGGATCTCGTGGGTATAGTGTACAACCTCTGCAGAATCTAGAACTATTCGGATAGTCCTTTCCATGGTCAAGGACAGTTGGGTAATCCTGCATAAACTATGTCCATTTGTTTCCGCATAAACCAAGTGAGTGTGTGTGTTTGTGTTTAATGGTGTTATCTGAGTAAGTTGATATGACAAGTTTGGTGACTTGGCATATAGGGTGAACCTCTGGTGTTCAACCCTCAACAGATATGTTGATATCTGTGACCTTTTTGTATGATTACCATCTAGCTTATGAAGCATATCCATACAAGTACTTCAAACAGCTCATGGTATGGCATCTCCGCCATGTCCTTCCCGAGATAGCCAACGAGCCGGCTACTAGTCACCTTCCTTTAGTTAAGGACGGGTTTGACGGGAGCTGGATGCTCAACCAATCCACGGAAGACGGGACGCCATTCAAGTTTCACACCTACTACAGCCTCTCCACCGATACCCTGACTCATCTTCTGATCAAGGAATCCATGACGCTTCGCCAAGAACTACACCAAGTCAAGGACCTACTTCGCGTGGAAAAGATGAAGACACGCAAGGTCAAGAAGGAAGGAGCACCCGAAGGGCAGTCTACCATTGCCTTGTGAGGAGGAATACCACCGCTCTAGGACACTCCTATACAGAGTCGCCGTCTGACCGCGGAAGAATAAACTGAACTCCTCACCGCTTCACCAACAAAGCGACGCCATGATGTACCTCTTCCTTCCCCCACACCTCTGAAGGAAGAAGGCATTGACGAGGATGAAGAAGAAGACCTTGTAGAATCTGCATACTAGACCGAGCAGTCCGCCGTTTAGAGGAACATCTTAGGCAGTTAGGCATATCCCCTACGAGTCGAGTCCATGTATCGGTTCATGAGAACCACGAGTGTTGTGTGCTTCCTGTTCATGTTTCGATGCGAGCCGCATTTCTACCTTAGGCAGCATGTAAGTGACTACATCACCTATTTTAATTGAGTATTTGCATGAGGTTCCTCAAACCTTTTTGTTTGTCTCACACACTTCCAGTGTACCAAAACCCCTTATCTAGGCGTGTCATCCCTTTACGATTCCCCCATCCACTTCAGAATATTGACCTGTCTCCACTCAACAAGATGGTGATTTCTACTCGCACCAGTACCTTCGGCAACCCTAGCACTGGCACTTCTAGCCAGCAGCCAGGAACAACTGGGTCTTCCCAAGCTGGAGATCACCCCGAGCAGCCACAAGGCGACATTCCCCCGCCACCGCCTCCTCCGGAGAGCATGACCATGGCTCAGTTCCTCCAGGCTCTCTGAGAGGAACGTCAAGCCAACAACACCGCCATCCAGCAGTTGGCGCAGGTCTTAGTGAACAACCTGCCGCAAAATGGGAATGGCAACGGTCGCTCCACTCTGTCTGAGTTTATGAGGACTACGCCTCCCATATTCACGGAGACAACTGAACCCTTGATACTGATGACTAGATCTGCACCATTGAGGACCTCCTCGTGCTGGTTAAATGCACCGACGACCGTGAGGAAGTCTTTTATGCTTCTCACTGTCTCGAAGGCATGGCTAGGGCTTGGTGGCATGGGTTCCAGATCATGCGGGAAGGGCAGGCTAGCACTTGGACTGTCTTCAAGGAAGGATTCCGTGCCGCTCACATTCCTCCTGGAATGATGACCATTAGGAAGCGGGAACTCCGAGCTCCGAGGCATGGCAGCGGGACAGTAAAGGAGTACCTGCAGAAGTTTAACCTTTTTTCAAGATATGCACCAGAAGACCTCAACACTGAAGCCGCGAAAGTGGAACGCCTCATGGAAGGACTTCAACAGTCGCTTAAGTCATCATGTTGTCTGTGAATGCTCGACCTTCTGCGATCTAGTAAACAAGGTCCTCATGCTTGAGGATAAGCGTCGTGGGATGGATGACACCCGCAATCGTATGCTGATGGGAAATGGAGGTTCCGGTAACCCGAAGGCACATCTGTGGAAATCCGCCCCGGCAAAACCTAGCTATCACCAACAGCAGTACAAGGCACCTACATTTCGTCAGAACTATCAGCCCTAGCAGCATGCAAACCCCAAGCCAACGATCAATCGGCTCAACAGCAGTGGGGTCAAGCCCAACATTCCAGGGCAAGTTACCTGCTTTAGATGTGGTCAGACTAGGCACTACTCCAGGCAGTGCCCCAACAAGAAGCTCGATGCACCGAACCGCAATGCACCTAATCAAGGACAAGGTCATGGAGCACCAAGCAGGAACCAGGCTCCCCGCAACCAACAATATCACAGCAAGGGACGAGTGAATCACATCTCTGCAGAAGAAGCCCATGAGGACCTGGATTGCATTCTAGGTACATTCCTCGTCAACTCCACACCAGCAACAGATTGTTTGAGTGTGGTGCTTCGCATTCTTTTTTCACCCAAAAGTTTGCTGAAAAATGTGGTTTGAAGCCTA
Organism: Hordeum vulgare subsp. vulgare; assembly: GCF_904849725.1. Taxonomy (NCBI): domain Eukaryota; kingdom Viridiplantae; phylum Streptophyta; class Magnoliopsida; order Poales; family Poaceae; genus Hordeum; species Hordeum vulgare. The sequence goes on from NC_058522.1 coordinate 195,811,388, forward strand.
CCATCCTTAATGGACAAATGACAGTACATACCGGGAGCAGTGTTGAGGACCAACCTAGTATGTAGAGGAGTTGGGATCAACATCAATGGGATAAGCTTCGTAGAAGATCTCATCGTCCTTAAGTCGCAAGGCTTGGACATGATCCTTGGTATCGATTGGTTGGCCAGGAACCAAAGCATACCAGACTGGGCCAAGAGGGCTATTGCCATGAAAAGTGATCAAGGGGTCAAATTCAAGTATATCCCTGAACCTACCTCCACTCAAGTCCCTCACGCTAATTTCCTTTCGGAAGAAGAGTTGGACCGAGTACCCGAACATCTTTCCTGATGAACTGCCTGGGATGCCTCCTGACCGAGACATCGAGTTCATCATTAAGGTGATGCCCGGATCAAGGCCTATCTATAAGAAGCCATATAGGATGGGATCCGAAGAGCTAGCGGAGTTGAAGAAATAGTTGGATGAGCAACTTAGGAATGGATTCATCAGTCCGGGCGCATCACCTTTAGGATCACCTGTTCTATTCGTCTCCAATAAGGACGGACTATCAGGCTCTGCGTCGATTACCGATCCCTCAATGAAGTCACAATAAAGAACAAGTACCCACTCCCCAAGATTGAAGATCTATTTGACCAGTTAAATGGTGCCAAGGTATTTTCCAAGATCGACCTCAGATCTGGATATTACCAACTGAACATCTGACCCGAGGACATACATAAGACGGCATTCGTGACTCGGTATGGTCTATATGAGTGCACAGTCATGTCGTTTTGGGTTGACCAATGCCCCAGCATACTTCATGTACCTCATGAACAAAGTCTTCATGGAATACCTGGAAAGTTTGTTGTCGTCTTCATCGATGACATACTAATCTTCTAAAAGTCCGTAGAGGAACATGAGCAACACTTGAGGCTAGTGTTGGAAAAGCTTCGAGAGCACCAACTTTATGGATAGTTTAGCAAATGCAAATTATGGATGCACGAAGTTGGATTCTTGGGTCATACCATGAGGCAAACGGATTGGCAGTCGATCCTTCCAAGATTACTAGAGTAACCAACTGGGATTCGCCAATCGATATGAAGGAAGTTAGAAGCTTCCTTAGACTCGCGGGATACTACCGCAAGTTCATGGAAGGGTTCTCCCGCATCACCCCACCAATGACTCAGCTCTTGAAGAAGGGCAACAAGTTCGAATGGACGTCGGAGTGCGAAGAAAGCTTCGAGGAACTGAAGAAGATATTGACCACCACCCGGTACTAGCTACTCCAGATATCAACAAGGAGTTTGTGATATACTGTGATGCCTCCAAAATCGGGCTCGGTGGCCTCCTAATGCAAGATAGTAGGGTTGTGGCTTACGTGTCACAGCAACTGCGCCCGAACGAGGGGAACCACGCCACCCGTGACCTCGAGTTGGTAGCCGTAGTGCATGCCTTGAAGACATGGCGACATTACCTTCTCGGGAACCGATCTGAAATATACACCACCTACAAGAGTCTGAAGTATATTTTTACTCAAAGGGAGTTGAATCTGAGGCAGCGAAGATGGTTGGAGCTAATGAAAGACAACGACCTCAGCCTTCAATGCCACCCCGGTAAGGCCAACGGGGTGGCCGATGCCTTGAGCCACAAGGCCGGCACCTTGAATGCTATGATCAAGGAAAGGCTACCAGCCCTATATGACAAGCTTGAGAGCTTCGGGTTAGAGCTAGTTGAACCAGGATTCCCAACTATCCTCGAAGTCAAACCCACTCTAGAAGACGACATCAAAGAGGCCCAGAAGGGACACTATAGCTTTGAAAGCATCAAGAAGAATATTCGGGAAGGAAAGGCCCCAGAATTCTTAGTGGATGAACAGGGAGTTGTGTGGTTTGGGAAACGATTATGCGTACCAAATCAGGGTGAACTCAAGAATTTAATCTTGCAAGAAGCCCACGACACACCCTACTCAATTCTCCCTGGTGGGACCAAGATGTATCAAGAACTCAAGGAAACATTCTGGTGGCATGACATGAAGAGGGAAATAGCTTCCTATATCACCAAGTGCGACGTATGCCAGCGGGTCAAGGCTGAGCACTAGGGGCCTACTGGGCTGTTGCAACCACTTCAAATTATTGAATGGAAGGGAGACATAGTCGGCATGGACTTTTTCACTGGTCTACCTAGGTCCAGCAAAGGCCATGACTCCATATGTGTCATTATAGACCATCTGACCAAGGTCTCTCACTTCATTCCATTCAGCACCACTTGTGGTGGCGACAAGCTGGCTATTCTCTACATTGAGCATATTGTGAGCCTCCATGGAGTTGCCAAGGAAATTGTGTCTGACAAAGGCACGCGGTTCACCTCAAGATTCTCGAAGAAGTTCCAAGCAGCTCTAGGAACCAAGCTCTCTTTTAGCATCGCCTTCCACTCATAGACGGTCGGACAGATGGAGCGCGTAAATCAGATACTTGAGGATATGCTCTGCACTAGTGTCGTAGCACATGGGACCAAATGGGAAGACTGTCTGCCATTCGCTGAGTTCTCATACAACAATAGCTATCAGTCCAGTCTCCAGATGGCCCCATTTGAAGTGCTATACGGACGGAAGTGCCGAACCCCGCTCAACTGGTCCGAAACTAGTGAAGGGTTGATTTTCGGGCCAAACGTTCTACATCAAGCAGAAGACAAGGTGCAACTTGTCAGGGAAGTCTTGAATGCAGCCAAGTCGCGACAAAAGAGCTATGCGGACTCTCACTGCACAGACGTGGAGTTTAACCCTCGAGACCAGGTGTACCTTCGCATCACACCTCTCAAGGGAACTAAGTGTTTCCACGTCAATGGGAAACTTGCTCCAATATTCATGGGACCTTTGAAAATCACGACAAGGCGTGGAGAAGTTGCTTACCTATTGGTGCTACCTCCGGAACTTTCAGGTGTGCACAACGTCTTCCACGTGTCACAACTTCGGAAGTGCCTTCAAGTGCCAAACTGTCCAGATCTTTATAAGGACATCGATCATCAAGCCGTTGACCTTCAACCTAAACTCACTTATCGCGAGAGACTGATCCGCATCCTTGACGAAGACGAGCGTTGTACCAGGAGCAACACCATCAAGTACTTCAAGGTTCAGTGGAGTAACCACACCCAAGCAGATGCAACATGGGAGTGTGAAGACTATCTCTGATCCGAATTTCCGTACCTTTTTTGCATCTAGCTTAGGAATCTCGGGGACAAGATTCTTGTAAGGGGGATAGGTCTCTCACACCCTGTTTTCACCGTATTTCAGCTTTAGTCTCTTCAAAACCTAAATTAATTAATACTTTTTAAGCAAGTGCAATGAGTGCCATGATTGCCATTGTTTGTACGTATGCTTGAGTGAGTGGATCCAAAAACAATATTTGTATAACATGTTATTTCCAAAAAGATCATTTTCTCATTTTTTATTATTTCAAAACCTTGCTTTGGGGTTTGCACTACAAGTCCCTGATTTTAAGGGGTTGCCTTCACCCAAAGATTGTATTATGATTTTAGCACTATTATAACTCTCCAAAATCATAAAATGATTATTTTATAAAATATTTTTCTAGTTTATTTGCATGTCCTTTTCTAAGGCCAGAAATGATATTTCTGAATAGAATATTATTTCGCTCCCTTAGAAAAATCTGAGAAAATTTGGGGATACTCAGAGGACATATATTTTCCATACATAAGATTTTCAACCCCTATTTATGTTCAAATTATTTGTGCTAATCCTTGAAAACATATTCTGTGTGTTTTGACCTTTTGAAATATTTCCAAAGGAAATATTTTCAATAAATTCTCAGGAACTTCTAGCATGCTTCCCAAGCTATATTTGGTGGTCAAGCCAAGTTTCACCTCATTCCAAGGTGGTTTGGTTCTAAAAATATTCCTAAAACCTTCCGTGTCCAGAATCAAGTTGTAGAAGCTCTACAAAGCAAAGTTTATCCAAATGGCCTGAAACTTTGCAGGAATGCTCAACACCCCAAATGAAGAGACCCTGCCAAAAATTGGATTTGTGGGAATTAATTTACCCACATTCTCTTTTAGAAGGACAGAGCTGCCCATTTGGGGGGTGTTTTGAAGTTTACACTGTCAAACTTTTCCAATGGAGCTCAAATTTGGAGGGCATCCTACTTTTGCCTAAAACCCGAACCTGTTAACTTTCAGCATCAGTGGAGGTTATCTACCCCAAACGCATATCAAGCAGCTTCATCCAGAATGGTCAAACAACACTTAACACCCTCTACACCCACTCCCTTCCCATTAAACTCTTAGTGCAAGCTACCAGCACCACTCCTCAACTACAGACGAGTGGCCCCTCTCTCGTTCCAAGCTGTTAAGCCAAAATCCCCAATTTAATCTCTGATTCAAGGCTGACAACTTCTCCTAAAGCATTTCCCTTTGACCAGCAATGAGTCTCTTGGATACTAACAGCTGAGGGGCATTGAAGCCAACCCAAGAGCTAGGGCCAAAGCACCCAAGAGCAAGCCATCATGTCGTGGCATGCCAAATCTGCGCTCTGGGCATGCTACAGGGCGTAGATGACGCAAAGGAGGCCAACCCCAGATGGTTCTCACCTCCCCTCGGCGTCCCTCTGTGCCTTCGACAAACCTCCTCACTCGAGGCAGCCCCAGCGCGCGCCCGATTCGGTCTGTTGTACACGACCCTGCAGCATGCACACACTGAGCCTCTTCTCTCTCTCGTTGAGTCTCGGGAGTCTCAAACCACGTTCGCGAAACAGTGGTATAGACCCCGAGCCCTCTCTCCCTCTCCTGCAGCCGCGGTGAAACCACCGACGCTCCCCCACTCGATGCACCATTGTTGGCCTATAAATAGGACCTCCCCCTTCACTCCAGCACCCGACACCACTCCTCCAGACCCTTAGTCGAGGCCCTAGCCACTCCATTCGACCCGAGAGAGCTCCGGTGCTCTAGATCGACCGAGGCCCCGCCGCTTCAGAGCTCCGTTGATCTCAGGCTACACGCCAGCTCTCGCGCTCCTCTCACCTCCTCCGTGACCATAGAGAGCTCAGCAAGGCTCTCCACCTCTTCCCTGAACGTTTCCCTGCCCGTAGCACCCATCTCCTCCACCACCCGAATCACCTCCGTCGCGTCCACCTCGTCGTCGGTGACCCAGGGCTTCCCTATCGTTCATTCGACCACTAGCAGGTAGTCGATTATGGCATAGTGTTGTTCCTGCCATCGCCTGGCTACGAGGACGTCGGAATCGCCGCCCGCGTGGCTCCCCTCCCCTCTGTCCAGAGGAGAAAGACGACCCCGATAGGCATGCCCCCCTGTCGGTGACCAGTCTCTCCCCCTCTCTCCTCACTCTGCCGCTAACCGCAGGGGCCCGCGCATTAGGTTTAAACGTCATGGCGCGCGCGCACCTGGGCTGCTGGCTGGCTAACTCGCCGGTTAGCCAGTTGGGCCAGCCCAGCCACTGGCCGAGCCAGGCCAGGGTTTGAGCCGTTTTCTCTTACAGTTTAAGTATGTTTTTATATCATTTTTGTAAGATTCAATATTGAATAAAATTTAAATATTTTCCACCACAATTCTTGTAAAAATGGGTAGAATTTAGTAGTGCAATTGTACTAATTTTTGTAAAAACTTTTACGTATAGATTTAATTAAAATGCCTAGTTTAAATATTTTAGCTTGTGTGAATTAGGTTTTAAAAATACCGTTTGCACAAAAACCATAGACAAACATTTTTAAAACTATAGAAAAACTTATCAGAATAGGTTAACATTTTTAAAAGTGAGTTTGTGGTCCGTTTTTGAATGTGATTCTTATTTTTATTACTATTATAACAATATAGATTCCGCATTCGACGAAGGACTTGGACCCGAAGACCCGGAAGACCCTGGATACCTAGCTGATCAAGGCAAGCGGCCATTGACCATGTGTAAGAAAATACTTCTATGCATGACACATTGGTTACTCTACTCCGATGCATATAGTTAAGGATAATCGGTGCACCCCCTGCATGGTGTTTTTGATAGCTCCTCTGGAGCACTTGCATTGAGCATGACCCTATCATCTATGAGGGTCACGCTGATAAAATTGTGGACAAGTAGACAGTAGTGCTACGCATAGAAAGAGCATGTGCATGATCTTGGTAACACCAGTTGATATCAAAGGTTTGACGAAAACCCCATCAGGTGCCACTAATGCCCAAGGGTGATGATGTTAGGTGACCACTTGAGGAAGAACTGGTGCACCAAGAAATGTTTTGTGTGAGTGGTTTTGGAAATGGGATTACACTTATGGTGTGTTGACCGTCCCAACCTTACATGTACGACCACGATACGCCTTTATGAGATGGGGCTTTGTTGATTACTTTGGTCGGTGCTAGCAAAGAGCCACATTACTAATGGGAGGAGTGATATGAGGTCACTCTCGTGACGGGGTCGTACCAGGTAGGTCGACTATGCCGTTTTTACGTGTTCCGAGCACACCGTTGGTCCCCGTATGGATGATATGGTCTAGAGTCGGTGCTCGTAATACGTACATCATGTGGGTTGGGTACCAATCGACTGAACTTTTTATCTAGTATCGTCAGGGGAAAGGCAATGATCGGGTACTTACCTCGGGTATGTTATATACGGCGAGTCGTGGATGACATGGAAGTTTCTCGGATCTCGTGGGTACATTGTACAACCTATACATAGTGTAAAACTATTTGAATAGCCATGTCCACGGTCAAGGACAATTGGGTAATCCTGCTTAAACTACATCCAATCGTTTCCGCATAAACCAAGTGTGTGTGTGTGTGTCTAAAGATGTTATCTGAGTAAGATGATATGACAAGTTCGGTGACTTGGCATATAGGGTGAACCTGTGGTGTTCAACCCTCAGCACATATATTGATATATGTGACCTGTTCGTATGATTACCATCTAGCTTATGATGCATATCCATACAAGTACTTGACCATGTTCATTTTCGATTAAAACTTGCTTTCCACAAAGGCTGCATATTATTTTATTATCTTACGAACTACATCATCCATATCATGGGTTGTTTGCGAGTACATTCAAAGTACTCATTGGCTTGCCACTGGTTATGTTATTGACCAGACATGGAGGAACTGGAGTTTGGAGAAGAATTCGTCATCACAGACGGACACGCGAACAAGGACGCTTCCCACTCAAAATGTCGGTTGGTGAAGGCTGATGGCATGGGCTCTCGTTTATTACAAAGCTTTCCGCTGGTAGTTTTATTGGTATGATTGGCCTTATAGACCCTACCTATGTGAGACTTGACCATGACGGTCATTTGTTGTATCAAAAGTATGTTTGGATGTAAGACTCTTAATATTCAGTATCTCTGTGTTCGATGATCATTGATATGTGGGATCACTCAGCACGTTCATTCGGCGGTCTCGACTCGTATGTTGGGGTCCCCACACAAAACTCGTGAGTTGGATTTGCACTAGAAGTCCTCAAATTAGGGAAGTTGTTTTGCACCAAACATTTTATTTAAATCCCATTATTAAAATGTTTTCCCAGAACCACAAGATTATTATTTTAATTTTTTTTACCAATTTATTTAAATATCTTTTTGTGATGCCTGAATTGGTCCCTTATGAAGGAAATTTATTTTTATTGCTTTCAAAATATTTGAGAAAATTTAGCGAAACTCATTGGACAAATATATTCCATATATAAGAGTTTCACCACATGGTCATGTTAAAAATATTACGCAAAACCATTCAAAACCCCTTCCGCCAATTTCAAGATTTTGGAATATTTCTATAATAAATATTCTCAATAAATCCGAGTAAAATTTTAGCATGTCGCACATGATATATGTGATGATCTTACCAAGTTTCATCTCAATCCAAGTTGATTTGGTTTAGCTAAATATTCTAAAACCCTATCTGTCCACATCTAAATTTGAGCAACTCTACATTGCCAAGTGTCTCCAATTGAGCTCAAATTTGGTTGACATGTTTTGATACTGCAATAATGCATCCACACCAAGTGGTGCATCAAGGGGAATAGAATCACTTGTCCCAAACCCCTCAAAACCATCTCTGCTGAATTCCTCACTTGGGGAACTTTACATTGTGTATTTTCTCCAATTGGTCCCAAACTTTTTGGGCATGCTCTAATACTCAAATAATGCCACCACACCCAGTGGTGAATGTTTCGGAATTAAATTGCATGGGTCAATCTTCAGAAAGTCACTTCTACCTATTTCTTTGGTATTTCAAGTCTACATTAGAAACATTCTCCAACAAATCCTCAGTTTTCTGTACAAGCTTATTTTGGCCTATGATGTGATCCTGTTAAGTTTCATAGCAATTGGAATCCATATTGTAGCCCTAACGTACATCAAACACATTTTGTCCATTTACCAAAGTTGATGCTTTGGTACCTTCCACTAATCTCCTTGAGCTCATTTTTTTACCACAACTCTCTCTAGTCCCCTTTTACCTTGAGTAACCATGTCATGGCTTCTAATAAATTATTGGAGGGTGGCTCCATCCCCCACCTCTCCTTTTTACCTTGGCAACACTATTTTTACGCCTCTTGCTATACTTCTCCTCAAGACAAAGCCCCCACCTCTTTCGAGAGCACCTCTAATGTACTAATGCATCATTTCAAACCAAAGTATGGCATGCTCATGTGAGAAATATGAGCAGCGCTTCTGAAACTTGTTTTTGGCAGAAATTTGACCTTGAACTGCAACTGCTAGCTAGACACCTCTCCTTGATCTGAAACTTTGCAGTATTGTAGTCCTTCCATACCTAATAATACTAGATATTGTTTCATCCCAAGACTCCCCCACCAAAAACCACATTTTCTAGCCCCAAGTTTGCTGCTACAAACTTAACCATAGATAAAACACAGCCCAACCAGCTTCATATGAGGCCAAACTCCACCATTAGCCTTCTGCATGCATGCCTTGGGCGCGACACATCTTTGATTGGTCAGAATCCCATTGTGGCAATGAATGGTCGTGGTGACGACTCTGATGGCATGCAGAAATGGTGCTATGCTCCTTTTCTTCTTCCAAGGGCTTGGGTCAGCCCTCAACCGCATGTCCCTGCGTGCCAAGGAGTCCCTCCTGGCCTCCCATGTTGCTCCCCATCACCAGCTCTCCTCCAAACCCCCTCTCGCACGCACGCTCCCCCGTGCCCAATGCACCGAGGCGCAACCGAGCTCCCCTCTCTGTTGCCTTCTCAATTTGAGACCCCCTCGGCCCCCCTTGCTCCCTTGGGTTCACTCTCCTCTCGGTGGAACCACAGAGCTCCCCACACTCACTCTCGTTCCCTCCACTGTCGTCTATGGCCGGCCGCCGCCGCCGGCGACCCCTCCTCCACTGACGGTCCCCCTAGCCCACATCTCCTCAGGGGCGCCGTTGAGCCACACCAGGACCCCCCACCATCCTCCCCGTGGCCATTTTTTTCCTTCCGGCGACAGCCGTGCCCTGCCAAGGGCAACCACCAAAGGTCACGGCCATGCACGCGGCTTGTCTTGCCTCACCTGTCCCAGGGGCCAAGGGAACAACCAGGTGAGTGCGGTGGGCCGCCCCACATCCACCGGTGGCCGGAGCGCCATCGGGGAGTGGCCGGAGTCACCACGTCTGGCGCTGATGCGCGCCCAGTCGGGCTCCCCTACCTCTCCCTCCGCCGACGGGAAGTAGGAGGAGGACCTGACGGCTGGGGCCCACCGGTCAACGGAGAGGACCCGGGGCCCCCCTGTTTAAGTGCCTGCAACCCGGCCAAATGTCACCTCCCCGCGTGGGAAACGTATTCGAGGCAATACACCTTCGGCATCACCAGCTTCTGTGGGGCTAAGGCTGCTAGGCCAGCCGGAGGCCTATCTTCCGCCCAGGGCTACGATAGACCCTCTGGTATATCTCCTTTTTATCTTTTTCTTTTATAAAAAACTTGAAAAATCCATAAACAATTCATTTGAACTCCAAATTAGGTGATTCAAGTTTTTGTAGATTCCTAAATTCAAGATCTATTCAAATATGTGATTTGCGCATTTTACATCGACATTTTGTGTAGGTATCAAATTAAAATATGAATTTGATTTATTCAAGACTCACTTTGCAAAAATCCTAGAGGACTCAAATCAACTCCAAAAGGAGAGATTCCCATTTCCAGACACATATAAAATCATGCTCTAATTTTGTAGCCTTAGTCAACATTTTTCTTTGCCATATTTCTGTTGCATAAGTTAAATAACACCTATTGCTATTATTCCATATTGTAAAACCCCTAGAAAATTCTTACCAACTCCAAATCCAGTGAAACCACTTCCTAAATATTTTTAAAATCATGCCCTATTAAATGAGTGCCTCCACTCATTTTTATCGGAATATTTTATGTATACTTCTTGTGGGGCTAGTAATGTCTCGATTTCTACCATTCAAAATCTCCGGTGATCCAAATCTCCTAGAACAAGATTGAGGAAATCTTCCCATGACCAGAGGTGTCCAATAAAAATAGAACTCCTATTTATAGAACAATTTTGTTTCTGCTTTCTATGTGGATTACCATGATTGTTTCCGATGATAGTTGGTGGAGTAGACGACGTACCCGGAGTTGGACCGGAAGAACTCGAAGACCCCGAAGACTTACGTGAGCAAGGCAAGGAACCCTTTGGCCATGTCTGAGAAAATATTCCATGCATGCTATTTGATTACTTTATTCCGATGCATATGATCATGATTAGTCGGTAAACCCTCGGTATGGTGTTACCAATGGATCCTCTGGAGCACTTGCATTTGAGCAGGACCTCACCATCTATGAGGGTCACACTGATGAAAAGTTGAAAAGTAGATAGTAGTGCTACACATAGGATGAGCATATGCATGGTGATGGTAACACAGAGGTCATTACAAAGACTTTCCGAAAACGCCATCGGGTGCCAGTAATGTCCCGGGTGATGGTGTGAGATGGTGACCACTTAAGAAAGAGGTGGTGTACCGGAAGAGGTTTCATGTGTGTGGTTTCGAAAATGGGATTAGATTTAAGATTTACTGACCATAGCAACCTTACATGTTGGACCACGATACCCTTTTATGGGATGGGGCTTTGTTGATTACTTTGGTCGGTGTTAGCAAAGAGCTCGCATTACTAGTGACGGGAGTGATACGGTCACTCTCGGGACGGGTCGGGCCAGGAAGGGCGACTATATTGTTTTTACAGGTTCTCAGCACACTGTTGGTCCATGCATGGATGATACATTCTAGAGTTGGTGCTCGTAAGATGTACATCATGTGGGCTGGGTACCAATCGAGTGGCCTCTTTGTCTAGTGTCATCAGGGGAAAGGCAATGATCGGGTACTCACCTCGAGTATGTTATATACCGCGAGTTATGGATGACACGGAAGTTTCCCGGATCTCGTGGGTACAACGCGCAACCTCTACAGAGCGTAAAACTATTCAAATAGTCGTGTCCACGGTCAAGGACAGTTGGATAATCCCGCTTAGACTACATTCAGTCGTTTTCGCATAAACCAAGTGTGACTGTGTGTGTGTGTATGAGGAAGATGGTACTTGGTCAAGTTGGATGACTTGGGATGGAGGGTGAACATGGGATGTTAAGTCCTCAGACGATATTGATATTTGTAACCTGTTCACAAGGTTACCGCTTACCTTATGATGTATATCCGTACAAGCATTTGATCATGTCACTGCACTCAGGGAAAAACTTGCTTTCCTCTAAGGTTGCATACTTATGATATATCATGTTCCGTTATTGCCTTGGAACACATCATGGGTTGCTTGCAAGTACATTCAAAGTACTCATCGGCTTGCCACTAGTTATTTCATTGACCAGGTAAGAGAGAACAGGAGATGGTGAAGTGTACCTTGGTGACGTTCCTGCGAGCTAGGATGTTTCGCAGTCAGAATGTCTGTAGGTTTAGGAAAATGGCATGGGTTCACAGTTTCGACCAATATTCCGCTATTGGTCAAGTTGGGTGTGATGGCCTTCAAGGCCCTATCTATTTAAGACTTGACCGCAATGGTCATTATTTGTATCAGACGGTATGTATGGATGTAAGACTCTTGTTATTCAGTTTCTCTGTGTTCAATGAGCATTGATATCTAGGATCACTGAGCACGTACATTCGATGATCACGACTTATAAGTCGGGGTATCCATAGGGCCACTTACTTTATCAGAGGGTTTTTTGATGTAGCAGGTGAATCCATAAACCATATGCAGAAGGATCTAGACTCAGCCCGTGATTCTCAAAGGTACACTGAATCCTAGCTTGAAGTCGGTCATCGCGTACTAGCAAGATGCTGCAAAGAAAACAACCATCTCAAGGAGGAGGAAAAAATCAAGCCAAAGAGATTGAATCTTTAAAAGGTCAACTGGCGCATAGCAACAAAGAGAATCAATAACTAAAGAGCGGTTTATACTCTAAGTAAAAATCCCTGACCTGTTTTGATAAATCACTTTGTGATATGAGTATACTAAAAGGTATCTTGACTGGGTAACCTATGACAGAAGACGATTCCTTTGGAGGGGATATCATACAAGAGCATTCTGTTGTTCATAGCGGGCTCGAAAAGCCATGCATAATTTGATCTGAGCTTTGTGGCCGGACCAAAATACGCCCGAAGGTATGGCCAAACTATCCGAACTATTCAAAAGTTCCTGGGGTGGTCAAAGCCGTTGGACCGTTATTGTGATACTTCTTGTGCCATCGCACATGCCAAGGAGCCGAGATAACATCACAAGACCAGGCACATAGACCAAAAATATCACTTTACACGAAAGCTCATGAGCAATAGTGATACTAATTTATGCAAGATTCAAACGGATGCAAATGTTGCAGATTTCTTGACTAAGCCTCATTCGCGACCCAAATATGAGGGGCACGTTAGAGCTATGGGCTTCGATGTCTATTTGCTTCACTCTAGTTCAATTTGGAGACTGTTGGAGATATGCCCTAGAGGCAATCATGTATGATGATATTTCCTATGTGTTTATGAATAAATATAGTCATTGGACATTGTCGATGATGTGTATGAACAAGTACGTGACTTGTTTGTGAGACTATACATTTTATGATGACTATCCTAAATGGTCCCTAATCAAAATGGTTGTGTGGACGCGCAACCATTCATATTATCATATGAAATGGAAGATGGTTCGGTCTCACTAACCATGTAGCATTAGATGCTAGCCGCATAATATGGACTCGGAAAGATCTCGTCGGATTTGACGAAGTCAGATCTTAGTCGAGATAAGGTCTAAGTTTGATAGGGCCAACTATGAGACACAATGATAGGTTATTTGTGAGTCTCTAGTACAACATACGTTCTATGTCTTAATACCTGAGCTGGCGCACGTACTCCGCATGGTGACATGCTTGCTTGGGGCTGACCAAACGTACTCAGTGACTGGGTAGTTACAAAGGTAGGTTTCGGGCTTGTCTGTAGCCATGTTGCGAGACATGGTAGAGAAAGATAGGATTTGCCCCTTCGATCAGGAGAGACATACTCTAGGCCGCTCGGGTGATCTGACCTAGATAAGCATGGCCATGCGATGAGGATTATGAGATAATCCGAATGTTGGTCGGATTCACAGGAACGAGAAAGAGGTCGTGTTGCAACAAGGATGACCATGTCACCTTAGGCATGATAACATATATCGTGTGGCACAAGGAAATGAAGTATGAAGTATAGGTTCACCTAACCAGCTTCATCGGACACTTGGAGTCGGCACGCTTTGCTAGAGGACGCTATCAACTAGTCCAGCCGATATGATACGTCCCACGACCAAGTGGACGAGAACCTAAGTGTTCGCGCTCTTAAGGGAAGGAACACATGGGCATTAGGGTCCGTGCGGGTCCAAAGATTTTAGCCCGTGTCGGATGCCTATATATAGTGGAGTCTCGCACACCCACGACGTTGATCGCTTTGTTGCCATCATTAGGGCTTTGCACGTGTTGCAACTAGCCACCTCCACTCGCTACCTCTGACTGTGTGATCGGACCTAGTAGTCTGATGTACGGTGTTCCTCGTGCATGCGCAGATACCATTAGAGGCGGTGCACTTGTGCCGCTCGGGCGAACCGATACGTGGCATCTGGTGACCGACTGTTCGAGGGAGAGGATCCGGCGACGGGCTGTTCAAGGGAGATCTGTCGAGGAGGAGACAGACCATGCGGATGCGCTCCTCAACTCCACATGTGATACACGGCACTCCGTGTCAAGTGTTAACGACTTGTAATCCATTTCATAGCATGATCTTGGATGTTCTATGCATAGGAAAATTTTAATTCACATGTGATGCATCTACGGTGGAACCCAACACTACGGTGCCACTCGTTCGCCTCACTATCACCGGAAACAGTCACGGTGATCCTCTCTGCATCCTCCATCGCGTGGAAGGAGATGCAAGCGGGCCTCGCTTGATATTATCTCTTCCCTCCCATCTCTCACTAAAGACTAGGACCCAGTTGTCACGCTCAAACACCTACGGGCACCCCGTAGTGTTTTGTCCGGTGGTGTACTCCTTGATTACGCCATCGATGTGGCTGCCTCGTGCAGGTTGATTCCTCTATAGGCCAGCTCTGCCCAGCCCATTTTGGCTCATGAGAACAGTGTTGTTTTCCATTTTGTTTTTCACAGGACTTCCAAAAATTCCACAAGTCAAAATACATGTCCAAATTTGATGATTCAAATTTCTATATTCCCCTAAAAATGCCACCTGTTATTTGGTGCAACTTTAATAATTTTCCACCACAAGTTTCTCTACTTTCAAATTTATACTCAAATTGTAACTACTAAGCTCTCCTTTGGAAACTCCTAGAGCATTCATTATTACACCAAATGGAGTGATTCCAATTTCAAGGTGCTCTAAAAATGATTGCCTACTTTTTTAGCCAGGGTTAACATTTTCCCATTCTATGTTTTTGTTGGGTCAAATAAAAGGCACCACTTTCCATTTATTTCATCATGGTAAATTCATAGGAAAATCATCCCAACTCCAAATCGCATGAAACAAATTTCTAAATTCTTCTAAAATCGTGCCTTATTTGATGAGTGCGTCCACTCATTTTTGTTCAAATATTTTCTGTTGACTTCTTATAAAACCATTGATCCCTCCATTCCCATCGTGTAAAGAATCATTGTTGAATCAAATCTAGTAGTCCCACGTTAGATATTTTTTGTGACCAGAGGTGTCCATGAAAAATAAACTTCCTATTTTGGAACACCTATATTTTCCCTCTTGTTGTGTTGCTTATTATGGTTGTTTCCAACACTTGTTGACAAAGTACACGGAGTGCTAGGAGTCGGATGAGAAGCTTGTGAAGACCTCAAAGGTTTTGCAAAACTACGCAAGTAGCCCTTGACGATGTCTATGAAACCTTTTTGCATGGCATGTAGCACTTTATTTGTTGCATCGAATCATGAATGAAACAGCGTCCACCGTAGTGAGTTACCTTTGTTATTTTCCTCATTAACACTTGCACTATGCATGACCCTACCTTCTACGAGGGTCGTGCGAGTGGGAAGTATATAGGATGATAGTAGATGCTACACAAGTGGGGCTGGGATATGCATGGTGTCTCAAAAAAAGTGATTTCTGATACTTTTTGAAAACCTCGTCGGGTACCACTAATGTCTGAGGGAGATGGTGTTGATCTTGGTAACCACTTGAGAAATAAGTGGTGTACCGAGGCAAGTGAGTATGTTGTTTTCAAAAACGGATTGGTTTAAGTTGCGGTTGTTACTCCAACCTTACATGTACAACCATGATACCCCTTATGGGACATGGCATTGTTGACTAATTTGGTCGGTACAAGCAGAGAGACCGCATTACTAGTGGCAAGAATGACGTAGTCACTCAAGATACGGGGTCGTGCCTGAAAGGACGACCATGGGCTGTTTTTACAAACACTGGGCACACCGTTGGTTCCGTCGTGGATGATACTTGTGATATACATGATGTGATCTGTGTGCCAACAAGTGGACTCTTTGTTAGTATCGTTAGGCGAAACGCATTGTTCGGGTACTTACCTTTGGTATGAACAATACCGTGAGTCGTGGCTTGACATCGAAGTTTCCCGAGTCTTGTGGGCAAAGTGTGCAACATGTGCAGAGTGTAAAACTATTTGAATAGCCGTGTCCACAGTCAAGGACAGTTGCATGACCGCTCTTGGGCTACGTCCATTGTTCCAGACTTGGTCTCTGTGTGTGTGTGTGTGAAAACGAATATACTTGAGCTAAGTTAGATGACTTGACATGATGATTGAGCATGAGATGTTCAACCCCTGCTCATATTGATATTTGCGACTTGTTCATATGGATATCTGCAACATCATGATGCATGCTTTTTACAACTTGATTGAACATGTCATTGCCCTCAAAATTAGATTTTCGCAACTTAGCTACATAGTCCAATATCATTCATTGTTAGACCTTGTTCCAAAATGTGGGTTTCTTGTGAGTACATTCATAGTACTCATTGTCTTTCCACTTGTTATTTTATTAGCCGGGCATGAAAGAACATGATATTATGAACAGTACCTTGGTAACGTATATGCAATCTAGGACGCTTCCCAGTCAGAATGTCTGTAGGGTTAAGAGAGATGGCATGGGTCCATGCTATCTTTCAAGATTTATGTTGCAAATTTATGAACACTTGGCCATAAAATCCATATTTGTGTAAAATGGTATGTAATGGATGTAAGACTCTTGTTATTCACTTTCTGTGTGTTTAGTGAGCATTGATCCTTGGGACCACTATGCACGTACATTCGGTAATCACGATTATGACTCGAGGTCCCCACAACGCTCCGTCAGCCCGCGTGGGAGGCCCAAGAATAGCTTGGCACACCATGTCTGCACAACGTCTTCCCTGGCCTTCAGCACGGCGTTAGAGGATACACCAACTTGTGTCTGGAGCGATGCCAGCTCCGCCTCGACATCTCATTTTCCCTTAAGGGAAACTTGGAGGTCCCTCTCGGCGTCCTAGTGCTAGGCCTTAAGCGTGTCGACCTCCTTCTCGAGCTCATCGCGCCTCGGCTGAAAATGAGTTTCCTGCTACTCCAGCCTGCCCTGATACTCCTCCAGAGAGGCATCCCGCTCCATGTCAACCTTAGAATTGGCATCAGTTTTGACCATGACCTCCCTCTTCTCGAGTTAGGCCTTAGCCTTGGCATGTGTTGTCTCGAAAGTGTCCCTGACATCTAGGACCTGGTTCTCCAGGGTCATGAGGTGCTCATACTCCGCCTCCCGGTTTGAGGTGGTCCGAACGACCTCTCACTCGCAGCTCGCCATGTCAGCTTTCATGCTGGCAACGACCTCTGCCCTCTTGGCCAGCTCCTCCTCGCAAGCGGTGTAATACTACTAGCGCATAGCAGTTGCATCCTCGTGCGCCCTTAGCTCTTTTCATGGAGGGCGATCTGCTCCTGCACCCGTGGGTATGGGAATTAGCCTCCAGGCGCTGCTCATCGGCCATCTCCACCTCATGGACGGTGCTCTTCCATAGTTCCTTGGCATCATCGTTGTCTTGCTCCATTTCTCCTAGGCCGCCTCGTCTTGCCGCCAGCCCAACCGGCGCCATCCTGTGGCCAGGCTCAGGCTCTCAGCCGTGAGGCTCCTCTCATGTGCCTGAAGGTCGGCCTCGATCACATCAAGAGCGGCGTGAGCACTCTCGAAGGCCTCGTGTGGTGCTGCCCCTGATCCTCTGAATGACCACGCATGAGGGCACCCCGACACCACCTCGTTGGGTGGCTACCCGTGAAGTCCCTACGGAGGCCTCCTCCTCTGCGGTCCCCTTGTCCAGGGCAAGGGAAACGTCACGAGCCGTGCGCGATGGGGCTTGGTGCGGCCTCCTCCTTGCCCTACTGGGGAAATGCGTGCCTGGGGCTCGTTGTAGCCCCTTAGTGAGCATCATCCTCCCCGACGGGAGTAGTGCTTGCCCGGGTATCCGCCTCAATCTCCAGATCCATATGGGTGGTGACTTTAGCATTAGGCACCTACGAAAGTACATCTCGCTCCCTAGGTGGGGGAGGCAGGTCTTTGTGTGGGGCAGGACGCACCTCATGCTCCTCCTCCACGACGACTTGCTCTGCCTCCGCCTCTGGCTAGTGGGCAAGGTCTTCAAGCCCTGCAGGGCCTGGCAGGGGGACGAAGGCCTCCCCGGTAGGCAATGCGGGCGAGGGCTCCACATATGTAGGGTCCCTCTACTTCTGTTGCGGGGGCGCCCTACGGGATCAACGATTCAATCTACTAGCCCCAAGCACACCAAGCAGTAATGAACAAGAGAGATTACTAAACTTACTCATCGGTGATGGCCCAACGCCTCCTCTTTGGGAGGGACCTCGATCGGCTGCTGTCACCACTTCCGGGGGGGGCCTCCAGAGCTTCCTCCAGAGGATACTGCACAAGTCCTGGTAGAGTTCGCGTCAGCCCTGCTCGGCTGGACCATCTACTTCTGGGGCCTGGAGGCCCCCTCATTCTCCCCGGTGTGGGTTTATGTCCGGGAAAAGGACCAAGTATGATCTATGGGACCTAGGAGGCCCCTTTTACGATTCTGCAGGGGGCTTTGGTGCACACAGAGCATCGGTCGACCAAATCGTGTGCAAAGGGGTTTATACAGGTTTTGGCCGCTCTGGAGCATAAAACCATACGTCATGTTGGTGGTGGTAGTTGATTAGATAGGTTGAGTAAATGAGCGCAGCTGCCCGGCAAGGATGCTAAATGGGATCAGCTACGCGTGTGATTAAGAGGGTGTCGACCACCCCCCCTCTTCCAGTGTCCATGGACCACCTTTTATAGGATAGCGGTTACCATGGTGTCCAAAATGGTCTTTCTACTGGGTGTACAGGCGTACCACGGTGACGAGACTGCTTGCCAGAATAGGTAGTGGTAAATACCTAACACTGACAGACTTGGACAGGCGCATTGAATGCGCCATGAGGTGGCACGTGGGGGATGTCTCCCGACAAGGATTGCCTCTCTCACTATGCCATTCGCCGAGCTGCCTCTCTATCGTGCTACCATGCTACGGGACGGGTGTCATCGCGGTTGGTACATGCCCACTGCCACGGCCATGTGCCCCTGCGAGCTATGCATGCGTGCCTCCCCGCTCGAAACCTCGGTTGATGTAGTAAATTAGCCCCCTAGTGAGGTGGATCGGTGGCTTGGCGGGCTGGGATCTTGTCGTGCGTCATGAGAGGACGTCTACGTAAGCTAGTACGAGTCTTGTCGTCCCGCCTCGGCCTTGGTCTTGGTTTGCTTCAGGGCTCAGAGTGAACTGACAAGGAGTTGTTGTCTAGGGGCCACGGCTGCCCGTGCCTAAGTCAGGGGAACTAAAGACCCCATTTCTTAGTACACCGAAAGTCTGCCACCTCCACCACCTCATCATCAACATTCCCTGCAAGGATCTCTACTTAGAGGGTCGTTCAATAATAGCCACACAATGCTCCACGCTCCACATGGATGACGTGCATCTCTAGTAGAGGAGGCAAGGACGGCTCCAGCGGGCGCTGCAGAAGAATCTTTCCCCTTTGGTGATAAAAGGATGGCAAGAAGTTGTTCCCCAAGAAGTCGATTTCCAACGCTTACCCAATTGGTGCAAGGAGACCAATGGGACACCGGTCGCCACGACGGATATCACCGGAGAGCCCACGAGCGCGTCATGGGCGACACCTTTGGCAGGACGAAGACCACCTTTGTGAGGAAAGCTTCCAGGCTTTCCCCCGTTGAATCGTTGCCCTGTGGCCGCCCTTTTCCCACTAATATTTCGAGAAGAGAGGCCCATGGCAAGGATAAGAGGGACAGACAGCTACTGTAGAGCAGAGACAAATGATTGATTTCCCATTCTCCCCGAAGAGCTCTTATTCTTCTTGGTTGCTTGTAAGACTTGTGCAACACAACAGAGAAGAAAACACAAAGCATAATTAGGATTTTACGCCGCAGCGTGGCATTAACTCGGTTCTTGAGAGGTCTTCCCATAGGGACAAAACCAATCTCCGATAGGGTGGGAGGATACATATTGCACGGAGTTTACTTTAGTGTGGGGACTTTCCAATTTGTGAAGTAGGCACCGCATCAAGTTCGTGCAGTGGAAATTTCGACATCGAAAAACACACCCATACATATGATTGGGTTACATATAGCTCATGGTCGTCCTCAGTAGCTCCCAGACTTGGTAATAGGTAATGGATCAATCTATGGGGCTCATGTGTGGTCACCTATTATGGTTTTGACCAAGGTGCTTCCTTTTTGGTCTGTGTTACAATATGCCATGATTAGACATCGAGACAAATGTTTTTTGACCTCATGCATACCCATGAACCCATCTCACCATCTTGAAATGGGGGGGGACATATATATACTATACACGTTGTGATCAATCCTTCGTAAGATGACTTATAGTTTTTGAGCCAGGTGACATTAAAGTTGTCCATTTGGTACCAATTAAACAAAAACTAAATTACATATAAACATATGCTTGGGCCTCATGCAGTCGTTGTTTTTTGAAACACTCTCTCGCATGGTTTTCGGTGTCACACCGGCCCATCCATTTCCATATGGGTCGTCACCTTGACCGGTAGTAGTAGAGATTTAAATTTGGCCAAGGTGGATTCTTCTTGTTGGTATGTGTTCTTATACTTAGTTTACATGCATTGAGATTTCTAACCAAAATTTGAGTGCATACATACACACTGAATCCCTTCCACTTACTCGAAGTGTGGGTGGGGGCATACTATGGGTTGTTAACCTCCGTACGGGGACATTCTGGTCCGGGAGAAACATGTGGTGAAAGTTGTGCGTTTAGTATTTGAAAATATCACACAACACTTTCTTACATATGTGCCTCGGGCCATGCGGTGGTGTTGTGTTCAAACACTCCATCGTGTGGTTATGGATGTCATGCCAATTGTCGACCCGCATGGTCTTTCACTTAAACTGGCGCATCTACGGGTTAATTTGACTAAGGTGGGTACAGTATTCTCGTTATCTTTTATGATATAGTTCATGGTGAGATTCTAGACTCATGTTTGAGCACATACATACATACATACATATATACATAGATGAATCGTCGACCCTCCCACTTAAACCGGCGCATACTACAGGTCGTTTACCTCCGTACTTGTACTTTCTGGTTTGAGAGGATGTATGTGTGCATGTGTCACATCAAAGTTGTGTATATTTGGTATTTCAACATCCCATACCACTTACATACATACACCCTCTAGATAGCTTGAGGTAGAAATGATGTGTTGTTATAGATGACACACATCATCCTCCTGCCCATGTGGCATATTACTTTAGTTGGCATCAAGAGGGTAGTATACTATACATCACATGTATATGTCCTCACGATCGATGGCTCCAAGTCGGTGTGGGAAAGGGGGTAATTTGACCAAGCTAGCTAGGTATTAATTTGTCTCTGTTAGGATACAGGTATATAGGTCGTGTTGATGGTATGCCCTCTCGGTGACTCATCGCATGTCTGTGCATGGGGCAGGGGTGTGGGATCGGGAGGGGAAACACAATAGTACATATACACGAAACCTTCCTGAGGTCATGTACTGCATACTGTCCGAGTTGTGAATGACATGTGCCACATCAAAAAGTTATGCATATGTGGTATTGAAATATCACACCACCTTCATTAGGCCACACGCACGTGGTCGCGGTCTCACCCATCTCATGAAGTTTTCGGGACACGCCCATATGTGGGCCCACACAGTCTACCCTCAAACATAAAACACGGGCGGGTGGGGGTTGATCATGATGGATTTCTACTTGCTTTATGTTACGGTTGGGCGAGATTAGAGTCCTATTATATGTCACACCCTCTTTTCACATTGCTTTATTTTGTAACCTTTTCAAAAAATTGGAGTTAATTAAAACTTTTTAAGAAAATGATGTCAGTGCCATGGTTGCTATTAATTGTATGTATGCTTGAGTGTGTGGAATTTAAAAATCTCTTTCACAAATAATATTTCCCCAAAACCCTTTTTCTCATTTTTGTTAATTTAAAACCTTGCTTTGGGGTTGCACTGCAAGTCCCTAATTTCAAGGGAGTGCCTCCACCCAAAGATTGCATTCTGATTCTAGAACCATTATAACTCACCAAAATCATAAATAATTGTTTTACAAATTATTTTCCAATTTTATTTATATGTCCTTTTTTCAGGCCAGAAACAATATTTCTTGGTGAAAAAATATTTTTCTACCTTAGAAATATCATAGAAAAATTGGGAATACTCACATGACATATATTTTCCATATATAAGATTTTCAACCCCTATTTATATTCATAATATTTGAGCAAACCTTTGAAAACCTATTCTGTCTATTTTGACCTTTTGAGATATGTCCAAAGGAAATATTCTCAATAAATTCCCAGAAAATTCTAGAATGTTCTCCAAGCTATATTTGGTGAGCATACCAAGTTTCACCTCATTCCAAAGTGGCTTGGTTCACCAAATAATCCAAAAACCATCCCTGGCTCGATTCAGTTTGGCGCAACTCTACATTGCAAAATTTGTCGAAATGGCCTAAAACTTTGCAGGAGTGTTCAATAACCCAAATAAAGAGTTCCTGCAAAGAATTGGATTTGTGGGGATTAATTGGCTCATATTTAATTTTAAGAAGGCAGAATTGTCCATTTGGGGGTGTTTTCAAGATTACATTGTCAAACTTGTCCGATGGAGCTCAAATTTGGTAGAGCCTCCTAGCTAATATTGCCTAAAACCCAATCATGTTAACTTTCAGCCTCATTGGAAAGGTTTAGCTACCCCTAACACACATGAAAGACCTTCAGCCAGATTGGGAAAACATCATCTAGCACGCACTACACCCACTCCGTTCACTCCAAACTCCCAACAGAGGTTGCTAGCACCACTCATCAACTTCAAACGAGTTTCCCCTCGTTAGTTTGATGTGAGTAAGCCAAAATCACCAGGTTAATTTCTGGTTCAAAGCTGGCAGCATCTCTTAAAGCACCCCCCCCCTTTGACCAGCCTTGCTCTTCTTGGTTCCTAGTAACCGATGAGCATCTAAACCACCCCCCAGACACACCAGAATGGGCCAAAGCACTCCAGAGCACGCCAGCATGTCGTGGCATGCCAAAACTATGCTCTCGACGTGCTACAGGGCGCACCCAAGGCAATGGAGGCTAACCCGGGCTGGTTCTCACCTCGCCCCGATGTCTCACCACGTCCCCCACAACCACCCGAGTCAGGGCAGCCTCAGGGCCCCTTCTCCCCCTCTCTACTGACTCAGGCGACGCGTTCCCGCGCGCGCCCGGATCGGTCAGTAGGGCGCGGCCCTGCAGCACGCGTGCACAAAGGCCATGCTCCTCCCGTTGAGTCTCTGGAGTCTCAAACCACGTTCGCAAAACCATGGTTTCGGCCCCGATCTCTCTCTCCCTCTCTTGCAGTCGTGGTGAAACCACCTGCACTCCCCCGCTCGGTGCATCGTTGCTGGTCTATAAATAGGACCTCCCCCTTCACTCCAACACCTCAACCCTCTCCTCTAGACCCTCAATCGAGCCCCTAGCCGCTCCACCTGAGCAAGGAGAGCCTCGGTGCTCAAAATCCACCGAGGCGCATCCTCTTTGGAGCTCCGTCGATCTCGGACTACACGCCAACTCTTGCGCTCCTCTCACCTCCTCCGTGACCGTAGTGAGCTCAGGAAGCTTCTGCACCTCTCCCCCGATCTTTTCCCTGCCTGTAGCACCAATCTCCACCACCACTCGAAACATCTCCATCGTGGTCACGTCGTCGCCTGTGACTCAGGTCCTCCCCGTCGGTCCTTTTACCCCCACCACGTAGGCGGTGATGACGCAGTGCCGTTTCTGCATTCACCTGGCCACGAGGGCATCGGAGCCGCCACCGGCGTGCCTCCCTTCCCCTCTGTCCCGATATAGAAGACGACCCCCACAGGCAGGCCCCACATGTTGGCAGCATGTCTCAACCCCTCTCTCCCCTCTATACCTCTAACCACACGGGCCCTTGCGTCAGGTTTAAACTTGGCGCGCGCACGCCTCGGCTGGTGGGTTGGCTAGATGGTCGCTTGGCTAGTTGGGCCGGCCCAGCTGCTCGCCGATCCAGGCCAGGGGTTGAGCCCTTATCTTTATTCTTTTAAACTGGGTTTTAAAATAATTTTTACATGGTTAAATATTTAGTGAAATTCAAATATTTTTCCACCATAATTTCTCTAAAAATATGTAGAATTTATTAGTTCTATTGTATGAATTTTCACAAAGACTTTTATGCACAACATTAATGAAAAGGCATAGTTAGATATTTTTAGCTTCTATTAATGAAGCTTTAAAAATAAATTTTTTACCTCAAAAACAGAAAATAACATTTTAAAACTAAAGATATAATTTTCCAGAATAAGGTAACTTTTTTTCAAAATGATTTTGTGCTCTGTTTTTAGTGTGCTTCTTCTTATTATTATTATTACGACGATAGATCACGTGTTTGACGAAGGACTTGGATCCGAAGACCTCGAAGACCCCGGGTACCTAGCTGATCAAAGCAAGCAGCCCTTTGACCATGTGTGAGAAAATGTTTTACGCATGTCATGTTGATTATTTAATTCCGATGCATATAGTCAAGATTAATCGGTACACCCCAGCATGGTGTTACCGATGGCTCCTCCGGAGCACTTGCATTGATCATGACCTTACCATCTATGAGGATCACGCTGATAAAAGTTGACAAGTAGTAGTAGTGCTATGTATGGGATGAGCATATGCATGATGATGGTAACACATAGTTGAAATCAAAGGTTTTTCGAAAACCCCGCCGGTGCCACTAATGCCCGAGGGTGATGGTGTGAGCTGGAAGACCACTTGAGAAAGAAGTGGTGTACCGAAAAGTTTTTGTGTTAGTTGTTTCGGAAATGGGATTAGATTTATGATGTGTCGACCGTCCCAACCTTACATGTGCGACCACAATACCCCTTTATGGGACGGGGCTTTCTTGATTACTTTGGTTGGTGCTACCAAAGAGCCCGCATTACTAGTGGTCGGAGTGATGTGGTCACTCTCGTGACGCGGTCGTACCAGGTAGGTAGACTACGTCGTTTTAACGTGTTGCAGGCACACCGTTAGTCCCTGCATGGATGATACGGTCTAGAGTTGATGCTCATAAGACGTACATCATGTGGTCTGGTTACCAATCAAGTGGCGTCAGGGGAAAGGCATTGATCGGGTACTTACCTCAGGTATGTTATATACCGCGAGTCGTGGATGACACAGAAGTTTCCCATATCTCATGGGTACAGCATACACCCTCTGCAGAGTGTAAAACTATTCCAATAGTCATGTTCATGGTGAAGGACAGTTGGGTAATCCTGCTTAAACTACGTCTCGTCGTTTCCGCATAAACCAAGTGTGTGTGTGTGTGTGTGTGTGTGTGTGTGTGTGTGTGTGTGTGTTTAAAGATGTTATCTGAGGAAGACGACATAACAAGTTTGGTGTCTTGACTTATAGGGTGAACCGGTGGTGTTCATCCCTCAGCAGATATGTTGATATCTGTGACCTATGAAAACCATCTAGCTTATGATGCATGTCCATACAAGTATTTGATCATGTTTATTTACAATCAAAACTTGCTTTCCGCAAAGACTGCATATTACTTCATTATCGTACCATCTACATTTCCATATCATGGGATGTTTGCGAGTACATTCAACGTACTCATTGGCTTGCCACTGGTTATTTTATTGACCAGACATGGAGGAATCAGAGTATGGAGAAGAATTCATCGTTGGAGACAGACAAGCGATTTAGGATGCTTCCCAGTCAGAATGCCTATTGGTTAAGGCTGATGGCATGGGTTCCCCTTTACTACCAAGTATTCCGCTAGTAGTTTTGTTGGTGTGATTGGCCTTCATGGCCCTTTATGTTTAAGACTTGACCGTAATGGTCTTTGTCGTATCAGACGTTAATTTTGGATGTAAGACTTGTTATTCAGTATTTGTGTGTTCAGTGAGCATTGATCTCTGGGATCACTATACACATTCATTCAACAATCTCGACTCATAAGTCAGGGTCCCCATAGTATAAGTGCATACGTTAATATATAGTAGCTACCATTCCTTCGCACCGACTCGAAGTGCGGGCGCACAAGCCAAGAATATCATGCGCTCTGCGAGGCACCACGTATCACATGAAAGTTGTGCATTCCTTATTTCAACACCACAACAACCTTTCCGTACACACACTTGGTCCACATCAACGTGTGTTTGTGCTATCGCCCTAGATTTATCGCGTTTATTTTTCCAATGTTGTCATATAAATGACAGAAGAGACTTTGTTGAAACTTAAATAGCAGACGAGTCAAACGAGACAAACATGTATGATTGTTTAGGCAGTCGACATGCTTCCTGCAAGCTAACTGTGCACCACGCCCGTGGTTGTCACGTAACTACATTCCACCTTGGCACCAACCAGGCTAAAGAAATCTTAAAAATAGCTACCCGCCTTGATCAATTTAAAAATTGATGGTTCCGCGGGTTGTTCTCTTTGAATTACACAAGGTATTATGTTTGCGCCGTGTGCAATGTTTGTTCCTCCCGTGCAACTTCAAACCCTTCATATAAATCTTAGTTGTCCTGGTTTTCAATCCCTCCAAGTAAAATTCATAGTAGTCGCGACATTTCCTCGAACACCACCTAGTCCCCTACTACACCCACCCCCACACAACTCCTCCCTTGCTCGAACCCTATCTAGCTCGTTGTCAATGCCCCGACCCCGATTCCAAAGTCAACCTCTCATGCTCTCACCATGCAGGTACCCTCGTACCCTCGTACCCTATCTAGCTCGTTGTCAATGCCCCGACCCCGATTCCAAAGTCAACTCCTCCCTTGCTCGAACCCATCCTCGTACCCTCGTCGACTTGAATTTCTTAGATGGCGCCTGCTAAACAACCCCTTCCTCACATATCTCCATCCCCCATCGCAGACCGTCACATCCTAATCCCAATTATGCATCGAGGGGAGCTCAAGGAGTGAATAGCCAAAAGGAGGTATATCACGGCCTAGCCGCTGGACGATGGTGAGGTGACCGTCAAGGCCGCCGGGGAAGCTGACTATGATGACGAGGTGACTGCTGAGACCGCCTGGGAAGAAGACTACAATGGTGAGGTGGCCGTCAAGGCTGCCATGGAAGATGGCTACGATGACGAGGTGGCCTCAGAGGCCGATGGGTAATCTAACAATGTTGAGGCTGCAAGTAAGCACGCTCCCGTGTGGTTGCATATCAATGCAATCGACTATGACATCAAGATCATCGCTAGTGACGGCTTGACGCAGGCTATGTCACTGATTAAGTGGCCCACCCCCAACCCCTCGGGCTTAACCCTTGTCGACCTCATGCAAGGGCCATCCACTCATCTCCTCTGCTTTTCTATCACGAATTTGGCTTCCTTCATTGCTAGAGAGCCCCTTTTGTCATTTCGGAAGGACTCATTCTATGGTGGTGGCTCGACATCATCAGTTTCCAAGTCAGACCTCATCGATGATGCTGACGCCGACAAGGGCACCCTATCCATATCTTCGAAGGGGAAAGAGCCCATCCGTGACATCAGGGAGGGTACCCTGCAACCGTGCTCTTTCTAAGGGGAGGAGCCCATCCGCGACATTAATGAGGGTACCCTGCATCCATGCTCTTCCAAGGGGAAGGAACCCATCTATGACAAAATGGAGCACATCCATAATGCGTGCTCTTCTAAAGGGAAGGACCCCATCTGTGTCAAGTGAGGAAACCCATGCCATGTTTAATTATTTCACTCATGCTAAATGTATAGGTTGTGTAGATGCGTTTCATCTATGCATGTTTCAAAAGCCACATGTCACTAGTGGATAAATGGCTAGCATGGAACAATAAAAAATTATAGATATGTTGGAGACGTATCAAGCATCCCCAAGCTTAATTCCCGCTCGACCTCGAGTAGGTAAATGATAAAAACAGAATTTTTGATGTGGAATGCTACCTAACATATTTATCCGTGTAATATTCTCTAAGTGGCATGAATATTCAGATCCATAACACTCGAAACAAAAGTCTAATATTGACACAAAAACAATAATACTTCAAGCATACTAATAAGGTAATTGCTTCCTTTGGAAATAACATGGTCTTAGAAAGTTATCCCTACAAAATTATATGGCCTGGCTACGCTCCATCTTCACCACACAAAGTATCTAAATGATGCACAATCTCGGTGAAAATCAAGCAACTGTTTCACACCTTTTATGTTCTCAAACCTTTTCAACTCTCACACAATACATGAGGGTGAGCCATGGATATAGCACTACAGGTGGAATAGAGTGTGGTGGAGGTTGCAAAAAGAAAGGAAGAAGATAGTCTCACATCAACTAGGCATATCAGCGGGCTATTGAGATGCCCATCAATAGATATTAATGTGAGTGAGTAGGGATTGCCATGCAACCAATGCACGAGAGCTATAAGTGTATAAAGCTCAAAAAATATATTAAGTGGTTGTGCAGAAGATGTAATACCACTAGTTATATGAAAGTGACAAAATAGGAGACTCTCTATGAAGAACATGGTGCTAATTTGAAGCACAAGTGTGGTAAAAGATAGTAGCATTATCCCTTCTTTCTTTCTCTCATTTTTTCTTTTTCTTTTCTTCTTTTTTTATTTTTTTTAAAGTTCGGAGACTCATCCCAACTTGTGAGCGAATCATTGCCTCTTTTTTTGTATGGGCTTCGCTGGCCTCTTTTATTTTTTTGTAAAGTCCAGAGACTCATCCCAACATGTGAGGGAATCATAGCTTCCATCCTTGTTTTCTCACACAGCACAATGCTCTAATAATGCAAATCATCAAAGATTACAACTTGATATGTCGAACAAAGTATGACTCTATAAGCAATATGGAAGTGATGGTGTGTGTCATAAAAACACGAGGCGGTGGTGTTGCATGGCAGTATATCTCGGAATGGCTATGAAAATGCCATAATAGGTAGATATGGTAGTTGTTTTGAGGAAAATATATGATGGCTGTTTTGAGGAAGTTGTGTTTAATGTACCGCCGAAAGTTGCGCGCTACTAGAGAGGCTAGCAAAGGTGGAAGGGTGAGAGGGCGTATAATCCATGAACTCGGCATTAGTCATAAAGAACTCACATACTTATTGCAAAAGCCTATTAGTTATTGAAGCAAAGTATTATACACATGCTCCTAGGGGAAGGGTTGGTAGGAGTTAACCATCGCGCGATCTCGACCTCCACATAAAGGTTGACAATCATTAAACAAATCATTCTTCGACTTCATCACATAATAGTTCACCATACGTGCATGCTATGGGAATAACAATCTTTATCACAATTATTTATTCTAGTTCACATTTACTTACTAGCATGACTCTCATATTACCATGTTCATATCTCAAAACTATATGCAAGGAATCAAACTTCTCATCATATTCAATGCACTTAATATGTAGGTTTTTATTATATCCCTCTTGGATGCCTATTATATTAGGTCTAAATTCATAACCTAAACCAATTACCATGTTGCTTAAAGAAATCTCAAAATAATATAACTGAAGTATGAGAGTTTAATAATTTCTATAAATCACTATACCGCCGTGCTCTAAAAGATATAACTGAAGCACTAGAGCAACATTGCCTAGCTCAAAAGATATAAGTGAAGCAAAAAGAGTATGATAATAAATTCACAATTCAGCGTGTCTCTCTATGAAAAGATGTGTGTAGCAAGGATGATTGTGGTAACTAAAAAGTAAATACTCATATCATACAAGACGCTCCAAGCAAAACACATATCATGTGGTAAATTTACTGATGGATGGAAGATGAAAGAGGAGATGCCTTCCGGGGCATCCCCAAGTTGAGGCTCTTTGGTATCCTTGAACATTTCTTGGGGTGCCTTGGGGATCCCCAAGCTTAGTCTCTCTCCACTCCTTATTCCGTAGTCCATCAAATCTTTACCCAAAACTTGAAAACTTCACAACACAAAACTCAACAGAAAACTCATCAAATCTGTTAGTATAAGAAAAATAAATCACCACTTAGGTACTCTTGTGAACTCGTTATTTATTTATATTGATGTAATATTTACTGTATTCCAACTTCTCCATGGTTCATACCCCCCGATACAACCCATAGATTCATCAAAATAAGCAAACAACACAAAGAAAACAGAATCTGTCAAAAACAGAAGAGTCTATTGCAATATGTTTACTTAGAATACTTCTGTAACTCCAAAACTTCCGAAAAATTAGGATGACCTCGGAACTTTTTAAACCAATCTTGTGTAAAAAATTCAGATCAAAATCACGTTCTAGCGAACTTATAAAATTCCTGGACTGAGAGGAAAAGTTTCTATTTTCAGCAAAATCAACTTGCAAACACCATAGACCATCCCAAACGTCTTACTTGGCTCAAACACTAATTACAACAAGAAAACACGATTATTACAGAGGTAATAATGTGTGCAGCACACAAAAACGTAAACAAAAACAAAAGCAAAACAAACAAAATTGGGTTGCCTCCGAACAAGCGCTATTGTTTAACGCCTCTAGCTAGGTATAATGCAATAGATCTAGGTATTACCATCTTTGGTATGGAATCCATAGGTAGCTATCATTATAGTTTCATAAGGTAATATTATTTTATTTCTAGGAAAGTTCTCCATGCCTTTCCTTAATGGGAATTGGAATCTAATATTTCCTTCCTTCATATGAAGAATTGCACCAATTGTTCTAAGGAAAGGTCTACCAAGAATAATAGAACATGTCGGATTGCAATCTATATCAAGAACAATGAGGTCTATGGGCACATAATTCCTATTTGCAACAATAAGAACATCATTAATCCTTCCCACGGGTTTCTTAATTGTATAATCCGCTAGGTGTAAATTTAAAAGGCAATCATCAAATTCACGAAATCCTAGCACATCACATAAAGTTTTTGGAATCGTGGAAACACTAGCACCCAAATCACACAAATCATGGCACTCATAATCTTTAATTTTAATTTTAATAGTAGGTTCCCACTCATCTTTAAGCTTTCTAGGTATAGAAACTTCCAACTCAAGTTTTTCTTCAAAATATTTCATCATGGCATCCACAATATGTTTAGTAAAAGCTTTATTTTAACTATAAGCATCCAGAGAATTCAATACGGATTGTAACAAGGAAACACAATCAATCAAATAGCAACTATCATAATTAAAGTCCTTGAAATCCGAAAGAGTGGGCTCATTGCTATTTAAAGTTTTGACCTCTTCCATCCCACTTTTATCAATCTTATCATTAAGATCTAAAAAATCCAAATCATTGGGACGCCTTTTAACTAAAGTTGACTCATCTCCAGTCCCATCTTTTTCAAGATTTATACTAGAAAACAAAGATTCAATAGGTGCCACACCAATCACTTTAAGATCTTCATCATAATTATCACGAGAAAACACCTTTTCAAGCCATTCACACTAAGCTTGCATGCTAGCGGTTCGTTTCATACACTCATCAATAGAAATTATGATAGCTTTTAAAGACTCATTAATATCATGATTCAGTGGAATAGATCTAATTTTTAAAGAATCAATCTCAAGAGAAATTATATCAACGTTCCTAGCCAAATCATCAATCTTGAGCAATTTTTGTTCAATCATAGCATTGAAACCTTTTTGAGAGAAAATGAATTCTTTAATATTATTCTCGAGATCAAAGGGCATATTATTATAGTTTCCGTAAGAATTGTTTTAGGAATTACCATAATTATTGGAGGATTACTAGGAAACGGCCTAGGATTATAATTACCTCTATACTCGTTATTGCCAAAAAAACTCCTACCAACAAAATTCACATCCATAAATTCATTATTATTTCCAATCAAATAATACAAAGGCATATCATTGGGATCAATAGGAGTACTCTTACTAGCAAAAAAATTCATTAATTCATCCATCTTTCCACTCAAAGTATTTATTTCTTCCATAACATGCACCTTTTTAGTAGTAGGAGATGTTTCGGTATGCCATTGAGAGTAATTAGCCATAATATTATCTAGGATTTTAGTAGCTTCTCCTAACGTGATTTCCATAAAAGTACCACCCGCGGGGGAATCTATAACATTTCTAGAAGGAAAATTCAACCCCGCATAAAAAAATTGTGTAATCATCCATAAACTCAAACCATGCGCGGGGCAATTCTTAATCATAAGTTTCATCCTCTCCCAAAATTGTGCAACATGATCATGATCAAGTTGCTAAGTATTCATTATATCATTCCTAAGGGATATAATCTTAGCGGGCAGAAAATACTTGGAAATAAAAGCATCTTTACACTTCTTCGATGAATCAATACTATTTTTAGGTAAATATGAAAACCAAGTTTTAGCACGATCTCGTAGTGAGAAAGGAAATAGCTATAATTTAACAATATCATTATCCACATCTTTCTTGTTTTTCATATCACACAATTCAAGGAAAGTGTTTAGATGGGATGCGACATCTTCACTAGGAAAGCCAGAAAATTGTTCTTTCATAACAAGATTGAGCAAAGCTAGTAGCAGGAGAAATCGGAGTACTAATAAAATCGTTATTATTAGTAGTGGAAAATTCACATAAATTGGTATTCTCTTGAGCCATCATGACAAATAAAGAAATCTAGCACACAAGCAAGCAAACAAAAAGACAAAGGAAAAAGGGTGAATAAAAAGGCAAATCTTTTTGGTATTTTTAGAAGTGTGGGAGAGGAAAATGAGAGGCAAATGGAAAATGAAGTAAATTCAAGAGATGAGTTTGTGATGGGTACTTGGTAGGCGTGATCTTGCTATGTATCCTCCCGGGGAAGGCGCCAGAAATCCTTCTTGCTACCTCTTGATCTTGCGTTGGTTTTCCCTTGAAGAGGAAAGGGTGATGCAGCGAAGTAGATAAGTATTTCCCTCGGTTTGTTGAGAACCAAGGTATCAATCCAATAGGAGGAACAAGCAAGGCCCCAATAGTAGTACCTACACAAATAATCAAACTCTTGCACCCAACGCTATAAAAAGGTTGGCAATCGCTTCACAGTTATTTGCAAGGATGAGATCTGATAGAGATAGATATAAAATATTGTGGAAACAAAAGTAAATAAATTGCAGCAAAGTACTTTTGGTATTTTTGGTTTATAGATCTGAAAATATAATATGGAAAATAGACCCGAGGCCATAGGTTTCACTAGAGGCTTCTGCCATAAAGGAAAATAATGCGGTGGGTGAACAAATTAATGTCGAGCAATTGATAGAAAAAACAAATAATTATGAAGATATCTAAGGCATTGATTATGCATATAGGCATCACGTCCGCATCAAGTAGACTGAAACGATTCTGCATCTACTACTATTACTCCACACATCGTCCGACTCCTACCTTTATCTAGAGTATTAAGTTCATGAAGAACAGAGTAACACATTAAGTAAGATGACATGATGTAGAGGGATAAACTCAAGCAATATAATGAAAACCCCATCTTTTTACCCTTGATGGCAACAATACAATACGTGCCTCGCTACCCCTATTGTCACTGGGTGAGGACACCGCAAGATTGAACCCAAAACTAAGCACTTCTCCCATTGCAAGAATTACCAATCTAGTTGGCCAAATCAAACCAATAATTTGAAGAGACTTGCAAAGATATGAATTCGTGCATATAAGAATTCAGAAGAGACCCAAATAATATTCATAGATAATCTGAACATAAACTCACAATTCATCGGATCTCGACAAACACATTCCAAAAGAGTATTACATCGGGTAGATCTCCATGAAGATCATGAAGAACATGGTAATGAAGATCAAAGAGAGATAAGAAGCCATCTAGCTACTAGCTATGGACTCGTAGGTCTGTGGTAAATCACACATCATCGGAGGGGCAATGGACATGACGTAGATGCCCTCCGTGATCAATTCCGTCTTCGGAAGATTACCGTAAAGGCTCCCAGATTGGATCTCTCGGGAACAGAGCCTTCCGATGGTGAAAAATTATTTTTGTGGCTCTTTTTGGCGATACGGGAATATTTGGGTATTTATAGGCCAAGAAATAGGGTTAGGAGACCTGCAAGGGGCCCACAAGCCAAGGGGGCACAGCCACCCCCGTAGGGCGTGCCCTGCAAGATTGTGGCCTCCTCACAATTGCCTTGCGCCCTACTCCAAGTCTCTTGGGTGTCTTCTGGTCCAAGAAAAATCTTTCCGGAGATTTTGTTCCATTTGGACTCCATTTAATATTCCTTATCTGCAATATTCAAAAACATGAAAAAAAAATGGAAATTGGCACTAGGCTCTAGATTAATAGGTTAGTCCCAAAAATAATATAAAACAACATATTAATGCATATAAAACATCCAAAGCAGATAATATAATAGCATGGAACACTCAAAAATTATAGATACATTGGAGATGTATCAAACACAACAATGGTGATATACAAGTTGCTATTTAGCCTTCTCCAAGCATCGCCACTCTCAAACACGATTCAACTAAAGTAAGAGAAACAGGCACTCGCCAGCCATCTTTGTGCAACAAGTTGCATGTTAGTTGATGGAGCCGGTCTCTCGTAAGCGTACGAATAATGTTGGTCTGGGCCGATTCATCCAACAATACTGTTGAATCAAGTAAAGACTAAGGGGGGAAGCAATCTGAATATCAACGCCCACAAACTCCTTTTTGTTGTACTGGAGATGTCATCTACGCATAGACTAGCTCATGATGCCACTGTTGGGGAACGTTGCATGGGAAACAAAAAAAATCCTACGCACACATAAGATCTATCCATGGTGATTACCATCTATGAGAGGAGAGATTGGATCCAGATACCCTTATAGATCGCTAAGCAGGAAGTGTTAAGAAATGCAATTGTTGTAGTCGAACGTCTTCGCAATCCAAATCGCACGTTGTTCCGCGATCCAATCACGATCTAGTGTCGAAGGGACGACACCTTCACGTTCATCACAGTTGCAGCTCGATGACGATCTCCACCTTCTTGATCTAATAAGACAAACGAAGAGGTAGCTGAATTCTCCGGCATCACGACGGCATGACGGTGATGGTGGTGGAGCTACTCTGACAGGGCTTCGTCATGCACTACCGGAATACCTACGAGGTGTCACAAAGTAGTGGAAGGAGAGGGGTTGTGACGTTGCTTGAGGTGAGGCTAGCCTCTCTACCCTCCATTATATATAGGAGGGAAGGAGGTGTGGCGCCCTAGGGAAAACCGCTAGGGTTCGGCCGGCGCACCAAGGAGGAGGGATGAGTCCCCCTACAATTCGGTTTGGTGGAGGAGGGGTCCTGCTCCTAGTAGGTTTGCCCCACCTCTCTCTCTTTTGCACTTTGGCCAGAATAGGCCCACTTGGGCTGGCTACCCAGCCCACCAGGGGCTGGTGCGCCACCCTTGGGCCTATTTGGTCCCTCTCCAGGTGGGTGGCCCCTGCCGTGTTACCCTAGAACCTATTCGTCACTCCATGTACTTTACCGGTAATGCCTGAAATCCTTCCGAAAGCCAAATGTACCCTTCCTATATATCAATCTTAGTCTTCGGACCATTTCAAAACTCCTCGTGACATCCGAGATCTCATCCGAGACTCTGAACAAC